>NC_050075.1:79493489-79592472 GCF_009764565.3 Dermochelys coriacea | reverse complement strand
CCGATCCTCGGTCCGTGCACGTATCCGGGCAGAGTTCCTGTGGGCGGCGTCCTCTGACTCCCTTGACGCCTTTGAGGAGCAGTGGGCTCTGTCCGGGTTCTGCTGCTCGGTGTCCCCGTACGGTTCCCTTCTTTTGACCCTTTGACCGCACTCTGTCCCTGTATTTTATTAGTTGTCACCCGGAATTTTTTGGGTATCTAGGTCCTGTGGATCCCCCTTTTAGGCTGGGGGGACCCTTTAGCAGTGGACGGGCTTCGCCCGCACACTTCCCGGATCCCAATAAGACTGCTCTTCCATAGCCTTCTAGCTTGGAGGGAGGTGGGAAGCTGCTACTCCTGCTGCTACTAGGCCCTAAGCTCTCCCTGCTGCTCCAGCTGCTCCCCTGGCTGGGCCAGACACCCCCACCCCGTTCTCTGCTACCTGCTTGCTGGACCCCCCACTCTTGGATGCTGCTAATGCTCCAACTGCAGCCCTGGGGGGGGAGGGGGGTGCTAGCCCACTCCCCAGAGAGGAGGAGTGAGGGACCCCAGCCACTGCTGTTGTGGATACCACCACCACCACCACCACCACCTGAGAGGGGTCCATTCTGCCTGCCTGGACTACAACCTGGAGTTCCTGGAGCTGCTGCTGCTGCAGAGGCCACTGCCTGGAGCTGCTGAAGCCCGAGGAGGAGAAGAAGAGGATCATCTGCCAGTGGGGCAGCACCTAGAGACTTTGCAGACCACCGTGGAGGGGGCCTAAGACTGAGTAATTTTCAAACTGTGCTCTTGTGGTGGGGGTCTTGACTGTGTTTGTAGGGACACGGGGGGTGTGGCGTGGAGCTGCCCCCTGATCCATCTGTGTGTCCCCCCCAACCCCCACCACTATTACTACCACCGCTGCCCCCTCCACCACCCCCACTGGCTGTATACCATCTGCCTCAGCTCCTGCCTCTGGATTCAGCTGCTTGCTTGGCTTGCCACGCCCTATTTCCACCCTTTGGGCCAGAAGCAGCAGCCAGCTAAAAAAGACTTGTGCAAGTGCACATGGGCACATGTGCCCCCCCCCGGACTGCCTACCCCCCAGCTTTGCCCTTTACTACCTGCCCCATTTGCCACTTACTTTGCCTCCTCTTTTGCTCCAGCCCCCCTTACTAGCTTCAGTTTGTTTGCCTGCCCCGCCCATTTCCTTCTGCAGCCTTTGTTTGTTTGCCCCGCCCCAGCCTCTGAAGCTAGCCCCTTGGTTTCCCTGTTCTACCCCCAGACCGCTTAGCCCCTCGCTCCGTGTGCCCATGCCCCCTCCCATGCGCTTGTGCAACTCCCCATTTCAGTTGCAACCCTCTTCACTGCACCTTCAATGTTGTTGAATCCCCCCCCCATAGTGCACCAAGAGGAGCCGGAATTTCCACCTTGTGTCGGTGACTGACCCCTAACCCCTGATTGCCCCCCGTCCAGCCCACCCCTTTTGGCGCCCTCCTCCCCTGCCTGCAGCCTAGCGGGGAGGAGTGGTCGACCTGCTTCCCCTCTCCCCTCCTCCTTTTGATGTCCTCCCTTTCCTCCTTGCTCATGATGGCGGGGGATGAGACGGGTGAGACCTCTCCAGTAGCCCGAGCTCCCCTCCCCCGCCTGCCCCTCTGTCACCCCCCCAAGCTTCTACGTCCGCTGCCAAACCATCTGCCATCGCCCCCGCTGGGGCACCAGCAGCGACGGGCACCGGGGTGACCTCCACTGCTGCCACGTCTCTCACCCCCTCAGATTTGGGGGGAGTCCTCCCAGCCGGCGGGAAGGGCCAGGGGAAGAAGAAGGGGAAGGGCCCCGCTAAAAAGACCAGGCCCTCCATGGCAGGGGCTGCCCCCAATGCCCCGGCCCCATCTCCAGCTGGGGCGCCCCTCCCCGCTGTTCCCTCCACCAGCTCTGCAGGTGTCCCTCCCCCGGCCCCCAGAGCATACGCCCAGGTGGCGGCAGCCCCCCCGCCTGCCGCTACATCATTTCTCCAGCCCACCGCCTCCGCTACCATCTATAGCGGCCGGGGCCCCTTTCCCACCATGACCAGGAAGCACGGCGTCCGTTGCCTCCTGGTGCCCGCCTCACCCCACGTGGAGACCTATGTGCGGGCATTGGCGAGGGTGGTGGGGCCCACGGCCATTGTGGCGGCCTCCAAAATGTATGGCAAGGTCGTCTTCTTCTTAGCATCGGAGGCCGCCGCCCAGGAGGCGGTGGAGAAGGGCCTGGCGGTGGGGGGCGTGTTCGTCCCCTTAGAGCCGCTAGAGGATCTGGGCGTCCGCCTGGTCCTGACCTCCGTCCCTCCCTTTCTCCCCAATGCAGCCCTGTTACCCACCCTTTCTACCTTGGGAAAGCCCATCTCTGTCATCAGCCCTCTCCCGTTGGGCTGCAAAGACCCCGCCCTCCGTCACGTCCTCTCCTTCCGCCGGCAAGTGCAGCTTCAACTGCTGCCGGCGGCGCGCGACGGAGAGGCACTGGAGGGGTCCTTCCTAGTCCCCTACCAGGGGGGCCCGTTACAGGGTGCATTATTCCACCGGGGGAGGCCCGGTGCTACCTCTGCCGGGCGATGGGGCACGTCCGGAGGGACTGCCCCCTGGCCCGGGAAGGAGGGGACATCCAGGACCCCCGAGCCCCGGCAGGGCACCGGCCCCGTCATCGCCGACGCCCCTGGCTGCCCGGCACCTGAAACCGCCCCTCCTCCTTCACAATCCACCATTGCTCCCGCTCAGGCCCAAGGGCACCTCCCCCACTATGCCCAGACGAGCGGGAGAACCCCGCCCCCGCTGCTTGCAATCTGGCGGGGCCTGTGGAGGAGGGTGCGGCAGGGACAGCGCCAAGCATGGGAGAGGGCCCGCCCCAAGGGGAATCTTCCCTCCCTTGTGCTGCCCCACCGTTACCCCCTCGAGTCCCTGAGCCATCGCCTCTGCCCCCTGACACAACCCCTGCTAGCCAGCCCCCGGATGATGCCATGGAGGGCTGGGCCCTAGTCCAGGGGAAGCGGGGCAAGCGGAAGGCTCGAGCTCCGCTCCTCCCATCTGATGCGGAGGCCCCCCGGAAGACCAGGAAGGGGGGCACCGATGCCGAGCCTTCCGCTCTACCCACGGGTGTGTTCCACCCACCAGAGCCGGCTGGGGAAGACGTGGCAGCACTGGAAGACGGTATCTCCCCTCCACGGGAGTCCCTCCCCTCCAAGACCCCCGAGGCACCATCTGAAACCCCAGTGTGCCCCAAAGTAACCATCGCGTCAGGTGCCGGCGGGGAGAATCCTGGGGTAGCGGAAAACAATTTCCCCTCTATATATGAGGAGATCGAGGCCCTGGGTCTGACCCCGGTCACCCAGGGGGAGGACGATCCTATGCCAGCGGGCCTCGATCTGGGCGACTTCTTTCCAGCCCCCCTTTCCCCATACTCCCTCCCCGTAACCGTTGCTTCTGCTCCCACCTCCGAGGAGCCCCTGGACTCCTCCATCAACCCGGCTGCAGAAGGCACCCTGCTGAGAGCCACCGAGCCAGTTGAGGCGACGGCCAGTGCCACGCGGCTGGAACCTGAGCCACCAGGGGCATCCCTCGCTGGTGAGGAGCATTCGACCTCCTTTCCGGGAGAGGACCCTACAGAAGAAAGTCCACCTCCTGATGCCGTGGCTGCCAAATCCACCAGACAGCTTGCGCCCGGCATCGGTGAGAGCCCTCTCCCGACCCAGAATCTCATCTCTACCCCTGCCCCTGCCCTTCTGCCGCCCACCTCCCGAGATATTATTGCCACCCCTGGGACAGTCTCCTTCCCCTTTCCAACAGATGACTCCCAGGGAATGGCCTTTGTGTTTGCCCGTCCCGACCCACCAGGGGCTGCTATCCTCCCTCCGCCGCCCCCTATCGCCCCAGCATTCAGGTCAACCCATCAAGAGCCCCGTCGGGGGTCCGCACCCTGTCTGCCCGTCCCGCTGGGCCAGGGGACTGTACCAAGGGCCCCATCGGGAAGCAACCAGACCATAACCCCAGCCCCCCATGCGCTGCGAGAGGAGTTGCGGGAGTTCCTAGAAGACGTCCGTGGCTCCTGCAACAAAGTCCAGCTTGCCCTCCAGCGATGGGGGGACTTTAATCAAATCCTCCGGGCCGCAAGGGCCCTCATGGGGGAGGGGAAAAGGACCGGGAGACAGGGCGCCGCGGCCTACCAGCGGGTCCGCCACTTCCGTGACTCCTTACTCACCTACGGGGTGGGTCACGGACTGCTACGCGGCCCGCCGGGAGCCACGAGCATCCCTGCCGGCGAGGATCCCCCCCAGCCCTCCTCATGGCACCCTTTACCATCGCAACATTGAACACCCGTGGCTGTAAGATGGGTCTCCGCAGGTCCCAGGTGCTCTCCTTCCTTCGAGAGGGGAGGTACTCTGTGGTTTTCCTGCAGGAGACCCATACGGATCCGACCGCCGAAGACAGCTGGCGGCTGGATTGGGGGGACAGGGTCTACTTTAGCCACCTCACAGTTCATACGGGTGGAGTGGCGACCCTGTTCTCCTCCGACCTACGGCCCGAGGTGCTGGGGGTCGCCGAGGCTGTGCCGGGTCGCCTGCTGCACCTCCGGGTCCAAATGGAGGGGCTCGTAGTCAACCTCGTCAACATCTATGCCCCAGCAGCGAGCCCGGAGCGGCTGCAATTCTATCAGCAGGCATCCGCCTTCCTCGGCACCTTGGATCCTCAGGAGTGCCTGGTCCTGGGAGGGGACTTTAACATCACCCTTGAGGAACGGGACCGCTCGGGAACCGAGAAGAGCCAGGCCGCCGTGGCCGTCCTCCAGGAGATAGTCGAACACCACTCCCTGGTGGACGTCTGGCGCGACCACCACCCGGATGACGCTTCCACGTTCACCTTTGTCCGGGTGGAGGCCCATCGGTCGCGCCACTCCCGGTTGGACCGCATTTATTTATCACGCTTTCATCTTACACGAGCCCACTCCTCCAGCATCCGGCCGGCCCCATTTTCGGACCATCACATAGCCACCGTGACAGCCTCCCTCTGCGCGGAGAGGCCGGGGCCGGCCTATTGGCATTTTAACAACAGCTTGCTGGAGGATGCGGGCTTCGTGGCGTCCTTCCGGGAGTTCTGGCTGGCCTGGCGAGGGCAGCGGCGTGCCTTTCCCTCGGCACGGCGGTGGTGGGACGTAGGGAAGGTGCGCGCCCGGCTCTTCTGCCGTGACTACACCCGGGGCACCAGCCGACGGAGGGATGCAGCGATAGAGCAGTTGGAACGGGAGGTCTTAGAGCTGGAGAGGCGTCTGGCCGCCAGCCCCGAGGATCCACCCCTCTGCGGAGCGTGCCGGGAGAAGCGGGAGGAGCTCCGGAGCCTCGAGGACCATCGGGCCCGGGGTGCCTTTGTTCGATCCCGCATCCGTCTCCTTCGGGAGATGGATTGCGGCTCCCGCTTCTTCTACGCCCTGGAAAAAAAGAGGGGGGCTAAGAAACATATCATCTGCCTACTGACTGAGGATGGCACCCCCCTCACGGATCCGGTGGAGATGTGCGAGAGGGCGAGAGCCTTCTACGCAAGCCTTTTCTCCCCGGAGCCGACCGATCCTAACGCTTGCAGAGTGCTGTGGGAGGAGCTCCCGACGGTCAGCGTGGGCGACCGAGACCGGCTAGAGCTGCCTCTCACTCTGGCCGAGTTCTCGGAAGCCCTCCGTCGCATGCCCACCAATAAATCTCCGGGCATGGACGGGCTGACCGTGGAGTTCTACCGCGTGTTCTGGGATGTCCTGGGCCCAGACCTAGTCACCGTCTGGGCCGAGTCTTTGCAGAGCGGGGTCCTCCCTCTTTCGTGCAGGCGAGCCGTGCTCGCCTTATTGCCGAAGAAGGGGGACCTCCGCGATTTACGAAATTGGCGTCCCGTCTCGCTCCTCAGCACGGACTACAAAATTGTGGCAAAAGCCATCTCCCTGAGGCTAGGGTCCGTGCTGGCGGACGTGGTCCACCCAGACCAGACCTACACCGTCCCGGGCCGCAGTATCTTCGACAACCTATATCTGGTCCGGGACCTATTGGAACTTGGGTGTAGGGATGGTCTGTCGTTCGCCCTCCTGTCCTTAGATCAAGAGAAGGCGTTCGACAGGATGGATCACGGGTATCTCCTGAGCACTCTGCAGGCATTTGGCTTCGGACCCAGATTTGTGAACTTTCTCCGGGTGCTGTACGCTTCCGCAGAGTGTCTGGTAAGACTCAACTGGACCCTGACCGAACCGGTCAACTTCGGGCGAGGAGTACGGCAGGGGTGCCCCCTCTCAGGCCAGCTCTACGCTCTGGCGATCGAGCCCTTCCTCTGTCTCCTCCGAAGGAGGTTGACAGGGTTGGTGCTGAGGGAGCCGGAGCTGCGGCTGGTCCTGTCGGCGTACGCTGATGACGTGCTCCTCATGGTCCAGGACCCGAGCGACTTGGTGCGAGTGGAGGCTTGCCAGGCCATCTATTCAGCAGCCTCCTCTGCGCGGGTCAACTGGGTCAAGAGCTCTGGCTTGGTGGTAGGGGACTGGCGGCAGGCGAGCCCCCGCCCACCCGCGCTTCAAGCCATCCGGTGGAGCACGGGTCCGCTGCTCTATCTGGGCGTTTACCTTTCTGCCACGCATCCCTCTCCGCCGGAAAACTGGCAGAATTTAGAAGGTGGGGTGATAGAGCGGCTCCGGAAATGGACAGGACTGCTCCGGTGCCTCTCCCTTCGAGGGAGAGCGTTAGTGCTTAATCAACTAGTCCTGTCCATGCTTTGGTACCGGCTCAACACCCTGGTCCCGGCCCCGGCTTTCCTGACCAACCTGCGGACTTCGATTCTGGAGTTCTTTTGGTCAGGACTGCACTGGGTCCCTGCAGGGGTTCTCCATCTACCTGTGGAGGAGGGAGGGCAGGGCCTAAAATGTCTGCTTACTCAGGTCCATGTCTTCCGCCTCCAGACCCTGCAGAGGCTCCTTTATGGTGCAGGTAGTCCGGCGTGGAGCATACTGGCGCACGCCTTCCTGCGCCGCTTCCGAGGGCTCCGATACGACCGACAGCTCCTTTATCTCCATCCGAGAGGTCTTCCGCGAGACCTCTCCGGGCTGCCGGTCTTCTACCAGGACCTCCTCCGAACCTGGAAACTCTTTACAACGAGCAGGTCCGTGGCGGCCACCGAGGGGGCAGATCTCCTCGCGGAGCCCCTGCTACACAACCCCCAGCTCTGTTTGCAGGTGGCGGAGTCCCGCTCGGTGCGCCAGAGGTTGGTCCTGGCAGAGGTCACAAGAGTCGGAGACCTCCTGGACTATGACCGGGGAGACTGGCTGGATCCCCTAACCTTCGCTCAGCGCATGGGGCTTTCCAGACCTTGTACTCCCCGATGCATACTTCAGGAGGTGAAGGCCGCTTTGCCGCCCGCTGCTCGGGTTTATCTCGACCGGGTCCTGCACGAGGGCACGCCCCGCCCACCCACTACCCCAGGCCCGCCGGACCTTTTAATTGGACCCCTCCCCCGTGGACCCAACCGACCCCTTCACCCCTTCACTAGAAGCCGGCTGCACGAGATGCAGCCGGTCTGTTTTCAAACCGCGCCAAGAAAACATCTCTACACGCTCGTGTTCCACACCCTTCACGCCCGCACCCTCGTGTCCCGCCCCGATACAAAATGGCGGGACCTCCTGCCACCTTTGGAGGGTGAAGAGCCCCGGTGGGCCAGCCTATATTCCATCTTAGTCCCAAAGCCCGCCGGGGATGTCAGTTGGCGGCTCCTTCACGGAGCCGTGAGCACGGGCGTGTACTTGGCGCGGTTCACCACAATCCCAGACACCTGCCCCTTTTGCGGCGTGAGGGATACCCTGGCACATGTCTACCTGGAGTGTGCCAGGCTGCAGCCCCTATTCCGGCTCCTCACCAATATCTTATTACGTTTTTGGTTGCACTTCTCCCCTCACCTTCTCATTTATGCACTCCCTATCCGTGGCCCCACAAAGTCCCGGGATCTCCTGGTCAACCTCCTCCTGGCCCTAGCTAAAATGGCCATCTACAAAACCAGAGTGAGGAGGTTGGCCGATGGAGTCTCCTGTGACTGTGGGGCCTATTTCCGATCCTCGGTCCGTTCACGTATCCGGGCAGAATTCCTCTGGGCGGCGTCCTCTGACTCCCTTGACGCCTTTGAGGAGCAGTGGGCTCTGTCCGGGGTTCTCTGCTCGGTGTCCCCGTCCGGTTCCCTTCTTTTGACCCTTTGACCGCACTCCTGTCCCTGTTATTTTATTAGTTGTCCCCCGGAATTTTTTGGGTATCTAGGTCCTGTGGATCCCCCTTTTAGGCTGGGGGGGACCCTTTAGCAGTGGACGGGCTTCGCCCGCCCACTTCCCGGATCCCAATAAGACTGCTCTTCCATAGCCTTCTAGCTTGGAGGGAGGTGGGAAGCTGCTACTCCTGCTGCTACTAGGCCCTAAGCTCTCCCTGCTGCTCCAGCTGCTCCCCTGGCTGGGCCAGACACCCCCACCCCGTTCTCTGCTACCTGCTTGCTGGACCCCCCACTCTTGGATGCTGCTAATGCTCCAACTGCAGCCCTGGGGTGGGGAGGGGGGTGCTAGCCCACTCCCCAGAGAGGAGGAGTGAGGGACCCCAGCCACTGCTGTTGTGGATACCACCACCAGCACCACCACCTGAGAGGGGTCCATTCTGCCTGCCTGGACTACAACCTGGAGTTCCTGGAGCTGCTGCTGCTGCAGAGGCCACTGCCTGGAGCTGCTGAAGCCCGAGGAGGAGAAGAGGAGGATCATCTGCCAGTGGGGCAGCACCTAGAGACTTTGCAGACCACCGTGGAGGGGGCCCTAAGACTGAGTAATTTTCAAACTGTGCTCTTGTGGTGGGGGTCTTGACTGTGTTTGTAGGGACACGGGGGGTGTGGCGTGGAGCTGCCCCCCGATCCATCTGTGTGTCCCCCCCAACCCCCACCACTATTACCACAACCGCTGCCCCCTCCACCACCCCCACTGGCTGTATACCATCTGCCTCAGCTCCTGCCTCTGGACTCAGCTGCTTGCTTGGCTTGCCACGCCCTATTTCCACCCTTTGGGCCAGAAGCAGCAGCAAGCTAAAAAAGACTTGTGCAAGTGAACATGGGCACATGTGCCCTCCCCGGACTGCCTACCCCCCAGCTTTGCCCTTTATTACCTGCCCCATTTGCCACTTGCTTTGCCTCCTCTTTTGCTCCAGCCCCCCTTACTAGCTTCAGTTTGTTTGCCTGCCCCGCCCATTTCCTTCTGCAGCCTTTGTTTGTTTGCCCCGCCCCAGCCTCTGAAGCTAGCCCCTTGGTTTCCCTGTTCTACCCCCAGACCGCTTAGCCCCTCGCTCCGTGTGCCCATGCCCCCTCCCATGCGCTTGTGCAACTCCCCATTTCAGTTGCAACCCTCTTCACTGCACCTTCAATGTTGTTGAATCCCCCCCCCCTTAGTGCACCAAGAGGAGCCGGAATTTCCACCTTGTGTCGGTGACTGACCCCTAACCCCTGATTGCCCACCGTCCAGCCCACCTCTTTTGGCGCCCTCCTTCCCTGCCTGCAGCCTAGCGGGGAGGAGTGGTCGACCTGCTTCCCCTCTCCCCGCTTCCTTTTGATGTCCTCCCTTTCCTCCTTGCTCATGATGGCGGGGGATGAGACGGGTGAGACCCCTCCAGCAGCCCGAGCTCCCCCTCCCCCGCCTATCCCTCCATCACCCCCCCAAGCTTCTACCTCCGCTGCCAAACCATCTGCCATCGCCCCCGCTGGGGCACCAGCAGCGACAGGCACCGGGGTGACCTCCACTGCTGCCACGTCTATCACCCCCTCAGATTTGGGGGGAGCCCCCCCAGCCGGCAGGAAGAGCCAGGGGAAGAAGAAGGGGAAGGGCCCCGCTAAAAAGACCAGGCCCTCCATGGCAGGGGCTGCCCCCGATGCCCCGGCCCCATCTCCAGCTGGGGCGCCCCTCCCCGCTGTTCCCTCCACCAGCTCTGCAGGTGTCCCTCCCCAGGCCCCCTTCGCCTGCCGCTACGTCATTTCTCCAGCCCACCGCCTCCGCTACCATCTATAGCGGCTGGGGCCCCTTTCCCACCATGACCAGGAAGCACGGCGTCCGTTGCCTCCTGGTGCCCGCCTCACCCCACGTGGAGACCTATGTGCGGGCATTGGCGAGGGTGGTGGGGCCCACGGCCATTGTGGCGGCCTCCAAAATGTATGGCAAGGCCGTCTTCTTCCTAGGATCGGAGGCCGCCGCCCAGGAGGCGGTGGAGAAGGGCCTGGCGGTGGGGGGCGTGTTCGTCCCCTTAGAGCCGCTAGAGGACCTGGGCATCCGCCTGGTCCTGACCTCTGTCCCTCCCTTTCTCCCCAATGCCACCCTGTTACCCGCCCTTTCTACCTTGGGAAAGCCCATCTCTGTCATCAGCCCTCTCCCGTTGGGCTGCAAAGACCCCGCCCTCCGTCACGTCCTCTCGTTCCGCCGGCAAGTGCAGCTTCAACTGCCGCCGGCGGCGCGCGACGGAGAGGCACTCGAGGGGTCCTTCCTAGTCCCCTACCAGGGGACCCATTACAGGGTGCATTATTCCACGGGGGAGGCCCGGTGCTACCTCTGCCGGGCGATGGGGCACATCCGGAGGGACTGCCCCCTGGCCCGGGAAGGAGGGGCATCCAGGACACCCGAGTCCCGGCAGGACACCGGCCCCGTCATCGCCGACGCCCCTGGCTGCCCGGCACCCGAAACCGCCCCTTCTCCTTCCCAGTCCACCATTGCTCCCGCTCGGGCCTAAGGGGTACCTCCCCCACTATGCCCAAACGAGCGGGAGAACCCCTCCCCCGCTGTTTGCAATCTGGCGGGGCCTGTGGAGGAGGGTGCGGCAGGGACACCACCAAGCATGGGAGAGGACCCACCCCAAGGGGAATCTTCCCTCCCTTGTGCTGCCCCACCGTTACCCCCTCGAGTCCCTGAGCCATCGCCTCTGCCCCCTGACACAACCCCTAATAGCCAGCCCCTGGATGATGCCATGAAGGGCTGGGCCCTAGTCCAGGGGAAGCGGGGCAAGCGGAAGGCTCAAGCTCCGCTCCTCCCATCTGACGCGGAGGCCTCCCGGAAGACCAGGAAGGGAGGCACCGATGCCGAGCCTTCCGCTTTACCCACGGGTGTGTTCCATCCACCAGAGCCGGCTGGGGAAGACGTGGCAGCACTGGAAGGCGGTATCTCCCCTCCACGGGAGTCCCTCCCCTCCAAGACCCCCGAGGCACCATCTGAAACCCCAGTGTGCCCCGAAGTAACCGTCGCGTCAGGTGCCGGCGGGGAGAATCCCGGGGTAACGGAAAACAATTTCCCCTCTATATATGAGGAGATCGAGGCCCTGGGTCTGACCCCGGTCACCCAGGGGGAGGACGATCCTATGCCAGCGGGCCTCGATCTGGACGGACTTCATTCCAGCCCCCCTTTCCCCATACTCCCTCCCCCTAACCGTTGCTTCTGCTCCCACCTCCGAGGAGCCCCTGGACTCCTCCATCAACCCGGCTGCAGAGGGCACCCCGCTGAGAGCCGCCGAGCCAGTTGAGGCGACGGCCAGTGCCACGCGGCTGGAACCTGAGCCACCAGGGGCATCCCTCGCTGGTGAGGAGCATTCGACCTCCTTTCCGGGAGAGGACCCTACAGAAGAAAGTCCACCTCCTGATGCCGTGGCTGCCAAATCCACCAGAGAGCTTGCGCCCGGCATCAGTGAGAGCCCTCTCCCGACCCAGACTCTCACCTCTACCCCTGCCCCTGCCCTTATCCCGCCCACCTCCCGAGATATCATTGCCACCCCTAGGACTGTCTCCCTCCCCTTTCCAACAGATGACTCCCAGGGAATGGCCTTTGTGTTTGCCCGTCCCGACCCACCAGGGGCTGCTATCCTCCCTCCGCCGCCCCCTATCGCCCCAGCATTCAGGTCAACCCATCAGGAGCCCCGTCGGGGGTCCGCACCCTGTCTGCCCGTCTCGCTGGGCCAGGGGGCTGTACCAAGGGCCCCATCGGGGAGCAACCAGACCATAACCCCAGCCCCCCATGCGCTGCGAGAGGAGTTACGGGAGTTCCTAGAAGACGTCCGTGGCTTCCGCAACAAAGTCCAGCTTGCCCTCCAGCGATGGGGGGACTTTAATCAAATCCTCCGGGCCACAAGGGCCCTCATGGGGGAGGGGAAAAGGACCGGGAGACAGGGTACCGCGGCATACCAGCGGGTCCGCCACTTCCGTGACTCCTTACTCACCTACGGGGTGGGTCACGGACTGCTGCGCGGCCCGCCGGGAGCCACCAGCATCCCTGCCGGCGAGGATCCCCCCCAGCCCTCCTCATGGCACCCTTTACCATCGCAACATTGAACACCCGTGGCTGTAGGATGGGTCTCCGCAGGTCCCAGGTGCTCTCCTTCCTTCGGGAGGGGAGGTACTCTGTGGTTTTCCTGCAGGAGACCCATACGGATCCGACCACCGAAGACAGCTGGCGGCTGGATTGGGGGGACAGGGTCTACTTTAGCCACCTCACAGTTCATACGGGTGTAGTGGCGACCCTGTTCTCCTCCGACCTACGGCCCGAGGTGCTGGGGGTCGCCGAGGCTGTGCCGGGTCGCCTGCTGCACCTCCGGGTCCGCATGGAGGGGCTCGTAGTCAACCTCGTCAACATCTATGCCCCAGCAGCGAGCCCGGAGCGGCTGCAATTCTATCAGCAGGCATCCGCCTTCCTCGGCACCTTGGATCCTCAGGAGTGCCTGGTCCTGGGAGGGGACTTTAACATCACCCTTGAGGAACGGGACTGCTCGGGGACCGAGCAGAGCCCGGCCGCCGTCACCGTCCTCCAGGAGATAGTCGAACACCACTCCCTGGTGGACATCTGGTGCAACCACCACCCAGATGACACTTCCACGTTCACCTTTGTCCGGGTGGAGGCCCATCGGTCGCGCCACTCCCGGTTGGACCGCATTTATTTATCATGCTTTCATCTTTCACAAGCCCACTCCTCCAGCATCTGGCCAGCCCCATTTTCTGACCATCCAATAGCCACCGTGACAGCCTCCCTCTGCGCGGAGAGGCCGGGGCCGGCCTATTGGCATTTTAACAACAGCTTGCTGGAGGATGCGGGCTTCGTGGCTTCCTTCCGGGAGTTCTGGCTGGCCTGGCGAGGGCAGCGGCGTGCCTTTCCCTTGGCACGGCGGTGGTGGGACATAGGGAAGGTGCGCGCCCGGCTCTTCTGCCGTGACTACACCCGGGGCACCAGCCGACGGAGGGATGCAGCGATAGAGCAGTTGGAACGGGAGGTCTTAGAGCTGGAGAGGCGTCTGGCCGCCAGCCCCGAGGATCCACCCCTCTGCGGAGCGTGCCGGGAGAAGCGGGAGGAGCTCCGGAGCCTCGAGGACCATCGGGCCCGGGGTGCCTTTGTTCGATCCCGCATCCGTCTCCTTCGGGAGATGGATTGCGGCTCCCGCTTCTTCTACGCCCTGGAAAAAAAGAGGGGGGCTAAGAAACATATCATCTGCCTACTGGCAGAAGATGGCACCCCCCTCACGGATCCGGTGGAGATGTGCGAGAGGGCGAGAGCCTTCTACGCAAGCCTTTTCTCCCCGGAGCCGACCGATCCTAACGCTTGCAGAGTGCTGTGGGAGGAGCTCCCGACAGTCAGCGTGGGCGACCGAGACCGGCTAGAGCTGCCTCTCACTCTGGCCGAGTTCTCGGAAGCCCTCCGTCGCATGCCCACCAATAAATCTCCAGGCATGGACGGGCTGACCGTGGAGTTCTACCGCGTGTTCTGGGACGTCCTGGGCCCAGACCTAGTCACCGTCTGGGCCGAGTCTTTGCAGAGCGGGGTCCTCCCTCTTTCGTGCAGGCGAGCCGTGCTCGCCTTATTGCCGAAGAAGGGGGACCTCCGCGATTTACGAAATTGGCGTCCCGTCTCGCTCCTCAGCACGGACTACAAAATCGTGGCAAAAGCCATCTCCCTGAGGCTAGGGTCCGTGCTGGCGGACGTGGTCCACCCAGACCAGACCTACACCGTCCCGGGCCGCAGCATCTTCGACAACCTATATCTGGTCCGGGACCTATTGGAACTTGGGTGTAGGGATGGTCTGTCGTTCGCCCTCCTGTCCTTAGATCAGGAGAAGGCGTTCGACAGGATGGATCACGGGTATCTCCTGAGCACTCTGCAGGCATTTGGCTTCGGACCCAGGTTTGTGAACTTTCTCCGGGTGCTGTACGCTTCCGCAGAGTGTCTGGTAAGGCTCAACTGGACCCTAACCGAACCGGTCAACTTCGGGCGAGGAGTACGGCAGGGGTGCCCCCTCTCAGGCCAGCTGTACGCTCTGGCGATAGAGCCCTTCCTCTGTCTCCTCCGAAGGAGGTTGACAGGGTTGGTGCTGAGGGAGCCGGAGCTGCGGCTGGTCCTGTCGGCGTACGCTGATGACGTGCTCCTCATGGTCCAGGACCCGGGCGACTTGGTGCGAGTGGAGGCTTGCCAGGCCATCTACTCGGCAGCCTCCTCCGCGCAGGTCAACTGGGTCAAAAGCTCTGGCTTGGTGGTAGGGGACTGGCGGCAGGTGAGCTCACTCCCACCCGCGCTTCAGGCCATCCGGTGGAGCACGGGTCCGCTGCTCTATCTGGGCGTTTACCTTTCTGCCACGCATCCCTCTCCGCCGGAGAACTGGCAGAATTTAGAGGGCGGGGTGATAGAGCGGCTCTGGAAATGGACAGGACTACTCTGGTGCCTCTCCCTTTGAGGGAGAGCGCTGGTGCTTAAGCAACTAGTCCTGTCCATGCTCTTGTACCGGCTCAACACCCTGGTCCCGGCCCCGGGTTTCCTGCCCAACCTCCGGACATCGATTCTGGAGTTCTTTTGGTCAGGACTACACTGGGTCCCTGCAGGGGTTCTCCATCTACCTCTGGAGGAGGGAGGGCAGGGCCTAAAATGTCTGCTTACTCAGGTCCATGTCTTCTGCCTCCAGACCCTGCAGAGGCTCCTTTACGGTGCAGCTAGTCCGGCGTGGAGCATACTGGCGCACGCCTTCCTGCGCCGCTTCCTTGGGCTCTGATACGACCGGCAGCTCCTTTATCTCCACCCGAGAGGTCTTCCGCGAGACCTCTCCGGGCTGCCGGTCTTCTACCAGGACCTCCTCCAAACCTGGAAACTCTTTTCAACGACCAGGTCTGTGGCGGCCACCGAGGGGGCAGATCTCCTTGCGGAGCCCCTGCTACACAACCCCCAGCTCCATGTGCAGGTGGCAGAGTCCCTGAGGTGGATAGAGAAGCGGTATTTCCATTATACAAGGCACTGGAGAGTTCTCATCTGGAATATTGTGTGCCATTCTCGTTTCCCATATTTAAGAAAGATTAATTCAAACTGCAACAGATGCAGAGGAGGGCTACTCGGATGAACAGAGGAATGGAGAGCCTCCCTTATGAGAGGAGACTCTCAGACCTTTGCTTGCTTAGCCTAACAAAACAAGGACTGAAGGAATATATGACTGCTCTCAATAAATACATTAGAGGGATAAATACTGGAGAGGGATGGGAGTTATTTAAGTTAAGGGCCAATGTTAGCCTCAGAAAGAACAGTTCACTCACCTTCTCATAACTGTTGTTCTTTAAGATATGTTGCTCTCATCAATTCCCATTAGGTGTGCCCAGGCCGAGTCGTTGGAAAGTTTTTCCCCTAGCAGCACTCATTAGGTGGGCTGTAGAGCAGGCGCCTCCATAGCACTCTACATGTGACCCTACAGACCCGGTGCCTCCTCAGCTCCTTCTTGCTGGCTACTCCGACAGAGGGGAAGGCAGGTGGGTATTGGAATGGACATGAGCAACACAACTTATGAGAAGGTGAGTAACCATTCTCTCTTCAAGTGATTGCTCATATCGATTCCAATTAGATGACTCCCAAGCTTTACCTAGGCGGTGGGGTCGGAATTATGGAATTGCTGATTGGAGCACCGCTCTGCTGAAAGCTGCATCATCTCTGGCATGCTGATGTAATGAGAGGTGTACGTATGCACGAAGGACCAAGTTGCTGCCCTGCAGATCTCTTGGATTGGGACTTGGGCTAGGAATGCCGCTGATGAGGCCTGTGCGGAGTGTGCCGTAACCATCGGAGCTGGGATTTTGGCTAACTCATAGCACATGCAGACTCAGGACGTGGTCCAGGAAGATATTCTTTGCAATTATACAGGGAGCCCTTTCATCCGGTCTGCCACCGCTATGAATAGCTGGTTTGACTTTCTGAATGGCTTAGTGCGCTCAGTGTAGAAGGCCAGTGCCCACCGAAATCCAGTGAGTACAGCTTCTGCTCGCAGTTACTGGCATAAGGTTTAGGATAAAAACAGGCAGGTATATGTCTTGACTTGTGTGAAAATGTGACACAACTTTAGGAAGAAAGGCCGGGTGAGGCCTAAGTTGCATCTTATCCCTGTGAAAGACTGTGTAAGGTGGGTCAGAGGTGAGGGTCTTCAACTCAGCACACAGGGTTTCCAAGGTCATGGCGACCAAAAAAGCTATCTTGTATGAAAAATAGAGGCGGGAGCAAGTCACTAGCAGTTCAAATGGGGGCCCCATTAGTTTGGAGAGGACCAAGATAAGATCCCAAGCAGGGACTGGCTGTCTAATCTGGGGATGGAGGCAGTCCAGGCCCTTGAGAAGACATCCCATCACGGGGTTGGCAAATATGGAACATCCAGATACTCCTGGGTGGAAGGCCGAAATGGCAGTGAGGTGTACTTTGATGGATGATGCTGACAGACTTTGTTGTTTTAGGTTAGGAGGTACTCTAGGATGAGTGGTATAGGCACCTGGATTGGAGGTGTGTAATGGTGGGCACACCAGCAAGTGAACTTCTTCAACTTAGCTAGATAAGTGGCCTTGGTGGATGGTTTTCTGCTGCCAAGTAGGACCTCCCTTTCAGTTCCGAGCACAGAAGTTCCATGGGGTTTAACCATGAAGCTTCCAAGCCGTGAGATGGAGACTTGAGGTCTGGGCGGAGCAGGTGACCTGGTCCTGAGTGAGCAGGTCGGGGTGGAGTGACAATGCAATTGGGGCATCCACTGACAGTTACAAGAGCGTAGTGTACCAGTAGGTGTTGAGGCCACCAGAATTACCTCTGCTCTGTCCCTGCATACCTTGAGAAGAACCTTATGTGCCAGAGGGAACAGGGGAAAGGCATACAACAGGCGGCCTCCCCAGGGTAACAGAAAGCCCGGGCTGTGATTCTGGAAGAAGCAGAACATTGAGCACTTCCTGTTGCTGCAGATGGCAAACAGATCGACCTGGGGAAACCCCCACCTTTGGAAGATGGAGTGTATGACATCCAGACCACTCGTGATTGCAGAATGATCTGTTGAGGTGGTCTGCCAGATCGTTCTGAGCCCCTGGGAGATAGGATGCTTGCAGGTGAATGGAGTGGGCAATGCAGAACTCCCAGAGCCTGAAGGCTTCTCAACACAGAGTGAGGAACGGGCTCCACCTTGCTTGTTGATGTAAAACATGGCAGTGGCGTTGTCCGTCCTCACTGCCATGCACTGGCCTTGCAGCCGGGCCCTAAAAGCTTGGCATGCTAGACGTACCGCTCTGAGCTCCTTGATGTTGATACGAAGGGAGAGCTTGTCCCAAGACCATAGGTCCTGCATTTGTAGATATCTCAAATGCACACCCCAACCCACAGCTGACGCATCCATTACCAGGGACAAGGAGGGTTGGGGGCTGTTGAAGGGGACTCCTTCACACACCATCCGAGGGTTGAGCCATCATTGGAGGGACTCGAGTATGTGCTCTGGTACGGTCACTTCTAAGTCCAGGTTGTCGAATCCCGGGCAATAGGCCGACACAAGCCACGCTTGTAGGGGTCTGAGCTTCAGCCTGGTATGCTGGACCACTGAAGTGCAGGCTGCCATGTGGCTGAGGAGATGTAGACAATCCCTTGCAGTAGTGATCGGGAATGGCCTGAGGCTGTGAATGATGTTTGACATGGCTTGGAATCATGTGTCTGGCAAAAACACTTGTGCCTGCGCAGAGTCCAGCACTGCTCCGATGAACCCTATTCTCTGGATCAGAGATAAGGTTGACTTGTTCACGTTGAGGAGGAGACCCAGTCTCTCGAAAGTGGATCTGACGAACCGGACCCGAGATTACACCTGCTTCCTGCGTGCCCCCGAGCAGCCGGTCGTCAAGATTGGGGTATACCTGTCTCTTGCGAAGGAAGGCTGCTACAACTGACATGCTCTTGGTGAAAACTCAAGGGGCTGTCGACAGACCAAATGGGAAGACTGTGAACTGATGGTGTTTGTGGTTGACCACGAACCTTAGAAATCACCTGTGCACCGGGTGAATGGCTATGTAAAAGTACACGTCTTTCATGTCGAGGGCAGCGTACCTGGATCCAGGGAAGGGATAACTGTGCTCAGGGAGACCATATAGAATTTCAACTTCACCATAAATTCGTTGAGTCCTCGCAGATCTAAAATGGGTCGGAGACCGCCCCTTTGCCTTGGGGATTAGGAAATAGCAGGAGTAGAATCCCTTTCCCCTTAGCTCAGGGGTCTCAAACATGCAGCCCATGGGCCGCATGCGGCCCACTGATACTTTCATGTGGCCCACCAAGCTCCCCGCGCCCCCCCCGCCCCTCTGCTTATCCCGTGGCACCATAAGTCCCGCACCACTCCCTGATGTGACCAGAACCATGCCCCTGCGGTCCCGGGGGTGCCAGAGAGCTCTGTGCATTGCGCTTGCTTCCAGGCACCGCGGCCCACAGCTCCCATTGGCCAGAAATGGGGAACCGCGGCCAATGGAAGCTTTGGGGGAGGAGTGGCAAGAGCAGCACACGGAGCCGTGAGCCCCCCCTAACCCCCAGGGACGTGGCTCCAGCTGCTTCCTGTAGCAGAGCGGCGCGGGGCCAGGGCAGGCAGGCAGCAAGCCCCTCTAGGTAAGGAGCCACTCTAGGTAAGCAGCGCTAGGCCAGAGCCTGCACTCCAAACCCCTTCTGCACCTTACACCCCAACTCCCTGCCTGCCCCTTGCTGCACCCTGCACCCCAATCTCCTGCCCGGAGCCCCCTGCCACACCCTGCACCCCTCACCCCAACTCCATGCCCTGAGTCCCCTGCCATACCCTGCACCCCTCCTGCACCTCAACTCCCTGCCCTGAGCCCCCACCACACCCCACACCCCTCCTGCACCTCAACTCCCTGCCCTGAGCCCCCACCACACCCCACACCCCTCCTGGGGGCAGGGAGGGGGCAGAGTTGGGATGGGGATATCAGGGAAGGGGTTGGAATGGAGGCAGGGAAGGGATGGGAAGAGGCAGGGCAGGGGCAAGGGCTCATGGAAGGGGTGGAGTGGGGGCAGGGCCCGGGGCAGCAAGTGGGATGTGTCAGTGATGCGGCCCTCGGGCCAATACACTAGTCCTCATATGGCCCTTGTGATCATTTGAGTTTGAGACCCCTGCCTTAGCTCCTGAGGAACCACTCCTAGGGCGAGAAGGGACTGCACCTCCTGGGTAAGGAGTTGCTCGTGAGAAGGATCTTTGAAGAGGGACGGGGAAGGGGGCTGGGAGAGAAGGGAGGAGCAAATTTGGAGAGAATATCCCATTTCTACCATGCGAAGGACCCAGCAGTCCAATGTTATTTGGGACCAAGCACAGTAGAAGAGGGATAGATTATTCAGAACACACGGGGAAGGATCCGGTGCCGAGACTGGTGCTCAAAATGACTGCTTTGAGCCTGATGAAAGTAAAAAGTCAGACCCTGGCCCTGCCCAGACTGAGGATGGGCGGGCTTGCGCCTGCCATTTCTGCCCTTGCGTCTGTAGGGATCCTGCTGCGGCCAAGGAGGATATGACCACTGTTGCTGCTGTTGGGGCTTAAAGGGCATTCTTTGGATTGCCAGGGTGTGCATACCCAAGGAGTTCATTGTAGCCCTGGAATCCTTTAGACTATGCAGCCTCGAGTCTGTCTGTTCAGCAAACAGACCCACCCCATCGAAAGGCAGGTCCTGCATAGTTTGTTGCATCTCAGGCAAGAGCCCCGAGGCCTGCAGCCATGAGCTACTCCTCATGACAATTCCTGAGGACAAGGTGACTGCCGCCAAGTCCACAGCATCCAGTGAGGCTTGTAAAGAGGTCCATGCCACTGCCTTGCCCTCCTCGACAATAGTCCCAAACTCCTCTTTGAACTCTACTGGTATGAATTCCTTAAACTTCAGCACAGAGTTCCAGGAGTTGAAGTTGTATCTACTCAGGATTGCCAGCTGATTGGCAATCCTGAGTTGCAAGCACCCTGTGGAGTATACTTTGCACCCAAATAAATCCAGGCATCCTTGGACTTAGGTGCTGGGGTTGCTGCCTCTGCCTCTCCTTCTCATTCACTGCAACCACCACAAGGGAACAGGGCTGTGGGTGCATGAACAGGTATTTGTACCCTAGGGGGAATGAAATATTTCCTCTCCACCCCCTTGGCGGTGGGAGGGATGGAGGACGGAGTCTGATAAATGGTCTTTACATTTGCCTGGATAGTTTTGATGAGCAGTAGAGGGATCCTAGATGGTGCTTCTTCTGCCAGGATATCCACCATAGGATCCTCAGACTCTCCACCTCCTCGGCCTGCAGGTTCATATTCCGTGCCACCCTGTATAGGAATTCCTGGTGGGCACAGCTATCTATAGGGGGAGGCCCGGAGGTGGAGGTGCCCGCCACAGCCTCATCCAGAGAGGAGGACGAGGAGGCCAGAGGAGGAACTGGGTCCTCCTGACCTTCCTGATCCTCTGGTACCTCCTGTCCTGCCTCTAATCCAGGGTCAGGCTGAGGAACAGGGATGGGTTCTGGGGGAAGTGGTAAGGCTGGTAGCTCCTCCGCACCCTTCAGGGTGGGATGGCTGGCTGCTGCCTCCGGGACCCTTGCCTTGGACACCACCGAATGGGAGCCCCTGGACTGGGTGCCCTGTACCTGGTAGTACACCCAAGGGGTTCAAAATTGCCACTGTACTGGCTCCTGCCACTGTGCGGGCCATGGTGCCACACCAGTCTGGTCTGCCCCTTGCCAGCTTGCATCAGGCCTGCTCCCCATCTCTGAGCCCGAAGACGTGGACTGAGACCACAAGGGCCAAGGAGGTGCTGGGCGTTGTTGGGCTGGGGAGCTGTGCCGCGAGGCTGGAGAGTGGTGCCACAAGTGGGGTCTGCGTGATGACCGGGAACAGTCCCAAGACAGACTGCACTGGGACCGGGACCTGCTGCACGACGGTGATCGATGCCATGAATGGGAGCACTTGCAGGACTTGGAGTGGTGCTGCAAGTCAGACCGGCACCATGAGTACAACCAACCAATGGATTCGCCAGGGACTGCAGTGCCATCATGTCTATGAGGTCTCTCGCAGCCTCAAATGTGTCAGGGGTGAAAGGCAGTTGTACCTCCACCACTACCTAACATGGTGAGTCCGATTGCACCGGACTCAACATCTCCCTTTGTGGGACCAAAGTCGACGGTGCTGGCTCCGAAGTTTTTGACATTGGGGGCTCCTCCCTAGCACACGCCCCATTGGCCAGTTCCGAGGGATTGGGTCCCGAAGTCGGGGAACCACTGCTCACTTGTTTCTGGTGCTGCTTCTGACCAGGGGAATGGGACTGGTGCTGAATTTTCTCTGATTGCTTCTGCACCAGACAGCGGTGGTGCCACGGGTCTCGTCCAGAGTCCTTCTGCGGTACCGTCTCTGCCGCTGCCGGGGTACTACGCACTGATGCGCTCAGTGTCGGGTCCCGCCGCACCGATGCTGGTTGCGGTCTAAGTGCTGCTTCCATGAGGAGCTGCCTCGGTCTAAAGTCCTGCTCCTTCTTTATTCTCAGGCTAAACCCTTTGCAAATCCTGCACTTATCCACCTGATGGGTTTCTCCCAGATACCTTAAGCAAGCGTCGTGGGGGTCGCCCACTGGCATAGGCTTGTTGCAGGACTTGCAGGGTTTGAATCCCTGGAACTTAAGCATGCCTTGAGTCCCCAGGGAGAGCACAGTTGGGGTGAAGGGGGACCCCCCAACTCCCGACAGCAAACTATTAACACTACACTACCTAATAACTAACTAAACTGACTAAGGAAACAAACGCTAAAGTAAATAGAGCTAGGGAAACATGGAGAACTTGCTGAGCAAGACACCACAGTTCCAACAACCATCAATGGTGGTAAGAAGGAACTGAGGAGGCGCCGGGTCGGCAGGGTCATATATAGAGCGCTATAGAGCTACCACTCCAGAGGGCTCCACAGCTGACCCGACGGGTGCTGCTAGGGGAAAAACTTTCCACACGCACACCTAATTGGAATCAATATGAGGAATCATTCAAAGAACAACAAATGGATACATGCTGGTCATCAATAAGTTTAAGTATGAAATTTGACAAAGATATCTAACCATCAGAGGAGCGAAATCTGAAACATCCTTCCAAGGGGAGTAGTGGGGACAAAAAAAAAATTGAACTTGTTTCAAGATTGAGTTTGGAAAATGTATGGAGGGGATGGTATGATGAGATTGCCTACAATTGCCTCTGGCTCATCTGTGACTGCTATTAACAAATATTGTTAATGGCCGGCAATGGGACACTAAAGGGGAGGGGTCTGAGTTACTATAGAGAATTCGTTCCCAGGTGTCTGGCTGGTGGATCTTGCCCATATGGCCAGGATCTAACAGATCACCATATTTGGTGTTGGGAAAGAATTTTTCCCAGGTCATATAGGTAGAGACCCTGGAGCTTTTTCACCTTCCTCTGCGGCATGGGGCACAGGTCACTTGTTGATTTGTTGATGGATTCGCTGTCCTTGAAGCCTTTACCATCAAGATTTGAGGACTTCAGTAACGTAGCCAGAGGTTATGGACCTATTATGTGAGTGGGTGGGTGATGGTCTGTGGCCTGCGACGTGCAGGAGCTCAGACTAGATCAGCGGTTCTCAAACTTTAGCAACCCGAGGACCCACATTTTTATTTACATTTTTTCATGGACCCCCAAGCCGCCCCGCTCACCCCCAGGACTCGCCCCACCTCTTCTGAGCACCATCCTCTTTATAAACACTGCCCTAAACTAAATACCAATGCAATAATTCACTGCCATGCAGCAGAGCTGGAGACCAATACTCCAGACTGGACTCAGGTTAAAACCTCCAGAGAAGTCAGGCACAAAGAGCGTGAGGGGAATGGAACTTTGCTGAACTCACCAGGGCACGGTGCAGACTGTCACTCCACAGCACTCCCCACTTCGTGGTTTATTCAACAGCTTGTAAGTAAAGATGCCATACGCCCAGCCTGTAAACTAGTGGAATAGGCTAGATTACCACTTTCCAGAGTACAAAATATATATCAAACTAAGGTCTGCCCTTGCCCCTTTCACCAAAGCACACCTTTATGCTTTTATCCCTCTGCTCCTCACACCCCCTTTCCTCTCTGCCTATTATTGCCATGGTCACAGGAGCTGTATGCATGCTAGTCTAACACTGCCAGTCTGTTCCTGTTCTCCCTACACATTACTCCCTCCCACCCCACACACACACACACACACACACACACACACAAATCACAAGCAGGAACCAGGAGAAAAAGAGCTCAATGTGAGGGAAAGACTGAAGAATTGAAAAGCAGGGAACCTTGTTAACCAGAAGACATTGAGAATGAACAAAGGATGGCTTAGGGCAGTGGTTTTCAAACTTGTAACCCCTTTCACATAGCAAGCCTCTGAGTGTGACACCACTAATATATAAAAAAGTGTTTTTAATTTATTTAACACCATTATAAATGCTGGAGGCAAAGTAGGATTTGCGGTGGAGGCTGACTGCTCGTGAGCCCCCATGTAATAACCTCATGACCCCGAGGAGTCCCAACCCCCCAGTTTAAGAACTTCTGGGTTGGGGGAACATCTCAGCTGGCCTTTCAGGTTAATAACATGGCTGAAGAGGCCAACTGGGAACACCCAGCCCAGGAGCTGGATGAATACAAAGAAAACTGGCTGATTCCCCACTAGGGTTTACTCTGACCAGCTAACAACAAACAACAACAACAACAATGTACTTGTCTTCACAGGATTTAATACATATTAAAACACATTAGTTAACATATCTAAAATACGCCTTTTTACCTAGCATAAATGTGAACTCTAATTTACTTGATTAGCACCGTTACCAGATAAGATTGGAAGATGATTAGGTGGCGGGAGGCCAAAAAGATGCTGACAAGGTGAGATGTTGTGGCTATGGCTTGTCTAGTTGCAGGGCTGGTTTAACATGACAACAATGCTTTAAGAAGTTATTTCACATTTATGCTCTTTGAGCATTTGATATTTTATAGCTTCTCTTTTAAAAAAAAAATCTGAGAAGGATGGAGCATTTTTCATCCACCGTAACACATAAAAAGTGCAAAAGGTAACGCTTATGTGCCTAGAAATCTGCCTTCTTATGCTAGTTCTGAATCACTCTCTCTCTCTCTCTCTCTCTCTCTCTCTCTCTCTCACACACACACACACAACTTCTCAAAATAAAGGGTCTCCTTCCTACAGCTCTTAATTTGAGGATGTTCTCAATTTCTGGCAAGAGGAAGCCTGCACTAGGTCTACACCGCAGTCATAAGTTGAAAATTATGTCATCCCTATTCCCTCCTTCCATGGCAGCTAGCTCAGAAAAAGGTTGGAAACAGGAAGATCATTACAGCATATCATATTTTGAGGTCAGACCACCAATTTTTAGAGCTCAATACCTTCAGTGTTTTTTTCCCCCCCGAGATTGAACATTACCTTCAGCAGTAGTATATGTTGCTCAAGAGGATTTTTTTCCACATTGGCAGGACCATAACACCGCAACACAGCAAGACAAAAAAGAACTATACACTTTCAATTATCTAACAGGAACTGCTACACCAGATTAGAGGAGAGGAATCCTGTTTCTGATGGAGACCAATACCAGATGCTTCAGAGGAAAGTGCAAGAAACCTCACAGACCACAGTAATGTAATAACCAATCTCTTGAGGAGGTTTCTTCCTAACCCCCATCAGCTGGACCTTGGTTTATAAGCAGAAGCATGAGGGTTTTCTAGCTCTTTTCTTTTACTTGTGTAATATAACTCTGGATAATCTCATTGCCATAATAGTTTGGATAAACACGGAGTGCCCAAATCAGCTTCTCACGCACCTTTAGCCAAATTCTCAGTCCATTTACACTAGCGAAATCCCATTTAAAATCACCAGAATAAATATGGGGGGAAATTGTCCCAGTATGTTTAAGAGCTGTTGTAAGGCTTCAGTGTGGTTAAGTGGTTAGACCACCAGAGTAGGGGTTGGGAGACAGTGTTTTATTCCCAATGGTGACAGACTCACTATGTGTCCTTCATCAAATCCTTAACCTCTCTGTACCTCGGTTTCACCATCAGTAAAATGGTGATAATAGATGGATATCTATATAAATAGAGACATATATAAAGCACCTTGAAATCCAATGAAGAAATGTGCTTCAGAAATAGAAACTATTATTTATGGCACTGAGCTGTCTCTCTGTTTTGGCCCAATAGCTGGGAAAAGCTTCCTGAACTCTCATACCTCACAGTTCTTCTAATTAAGCAGTCATTGGAGCTTGCAAAGCAGTGCTGAGCACCAGTGATATCTAGCCACATATATGGGTAAAAGTAAAACTGAGAAAAATGTTAACAGGAGCTCAGAACATTATTATTGAAGAGATTGCCTAGGCAATCATTGTCCAAATTATTATTGTCAGAACTTCAGGTTATGCCTTAGGGAGTCTGCCTCAATGAGAGATCTTGCTTGCATAGTCATTCCCAGAAAAAGGAGTTTTCTGCCTCTTCTACTTCACAAAGATATAATGTGCTTTCAGTCTGTAAGCTGCCCTTCATTTTTCTGGTTAGAAAATTGATACCATAGCTCCTTTACTTTCCAATGTTGTAAAGACATTATAGAATCCTTCCTCCTGAGATTGGTTTCAAAAACTGAAGTTTGGAAAAATGAAGACTGGTAGGGACCACACTGTTCAATCTACATACAAAAACAATATCCATTTTACCCAAGTGTGAGCTAATGCATTTTCTGAACTCCACCTGGACGCATCTGAAATAACCCAACAGCATGATTGCACCAATAACCCAAGAAATGCATTCAGCTCAAAAAGAACAAAGAACAGTGTGTAATGCAGCAGAAGCCAAAAATGTTAATATGTAACCGTAACAGAGAATTTAAAGAGGTAAACACTTTGGGGTTTGTTTTTTAAATTAACTTGATCTTTTAAAAATAATCAAATCAATAGATTACAAGTACAACAGAGAGAGAAAGTCTCGAAACAAGTTTCAATTTACAAAAATCATGACCTATCTATCTGGAACTAAAAAACATGTAAGCTCATCCCAGAATGTCTCAGAAGCTACAATAATGGCTTTTCTATGTTACTATCCCTGGGAGTTGACATGACCTTTGTATGGAAGAATCTAAAGAAGCACAGGATCTCAGAAGATTCATTTTTAGCATCTTAGTTGATGCCCTCAGAATTCCCTATGGTTGGGATTTTGTGATACTTAGTCCATTTTTCATGGAACTGGGAATATACTTTTTTAAAAGCATTATTTAAAAAACCCAGCTTGCACAAATTGGAAGACAAAAGGGCTGTAAAAAGTGTAACCAGATAATATTTTAAGCTCTTACTGCTAACCTTTTTATGTCCAATTCTGAATAGCTTTATTGCTGTTTCCATTAAAATGTTTCACCTATGTAATATTAATTTGGAATTATTCTCTAATTAGAGAGCCCTAGATTCCTGTGACAACCCTATGCATTTCTGGGGTAATGCAGTTTTTTAAAGCATACTTTTTTTTTTTAAGTTAAAAATCCATATGGCTTCACAATTTGATGTATGAACACAAGTCATTTGTCCTTGAGTTATTGCCTTTGGTGCCTAACATCTGAGGTTTTATTATTTAGCAAACAGCCTTGTATTGTACCTAACATATGTGTGGAGTCAACAAAGGTCCTTAAGTAAAGATTATTAGGTTTCTATACCCTATTCTCTCCCAAGAGAGATTAAAGATAAAAACTAAATATGTAATTGAATGGGCCGTCAGAGCAATGCTACCAGCCACCCACAGCAACTTGTACAGAAGACTGATAATGATTTATATCTAATGCAGGTAGCAACATTATTGGGACTCAAGTGGAAAGTGCTATTCTGTGCGAATGATACTTCTGTTCCTTTATAGGAAGTTGCAGACTAAGATGGAAGGTCTAGAGCTGCAAGGCACGTTTAAAATTGTGTTACCAAGGCAGAGCTAGTCTGAAGTTTAGGCTCTTTGAGCCTTTAAACTTTATTAATGTCTAGTTTAAAGCCACCTTATCACAGAGTCATTTACAATGCTCTAATCCACTATGGAAAACTGTTAAAGGCAGATATCCAGTAACTCACTAGTTACCACAAGATTAGGTTCCAGGCTTTGGTAATTTAAGATCTTCTGAAATTATGGTTTAGGAAGTCTCCATATGGAGTCAAAAATAAAAACTTCATAGCAAAGCTTTCCTTTAAAGTCTTCCCAAGTGGGATTCTGAAAGGAGCTGGCTGGCTATTCTTTAAATGTGGGAACAATCACATCATTTTAAATATTTCAAAGCCAATCAAACAGCTTTTTATATTTTGTTACATTTTTTCAGGCATATTTTACAAATACCTGTCCTCTGGCTTTCAAGCTGTAGAGCACGCATACCATTCTGTTCTTCCGTCCTTTCTGCCCAACTTACTGATGATCAACAATTCTACTTTTTTAATTATTTACTGTTTTGTGTATAACTAATGTACAATGAACACCCAACCCACCCAGAAACAAAGCCTCCCTTAAAAGAAAATGTAATCAGTACAATTAAACAAATGTGATTCTTTGGATAGGGTTGCTTTTATCATCCCTCAAGGAAATGACTCTGATCTATGGTAGGTACATAATTGTAGGTGACATAACATGCATGTCTCCTCAGCTCTGGCTTTTCCTCAGAATCATATCATTTGAAATCAGAAGATATATGGCCATGAATCTGACTTATTATGAGAATAACTATAGCTCAGGGAGGAATAGATAACTTTTCTTTACATGCCAAAAAAAAAAAATAAAATAAAATAAAATATGCAAACCATTTTCCAAAGCAACTTCCAGTAGATTTTGTCTTACTGTGTCTATCTTCTGCTACATCAAATACATGCCAGGGAAAACATTGTCTTAATCTGTGTCCTGTGCAGCACTGATCCATCAAACTCCGAAGCTGTATTTGGGTAGCTGATAATGTACAATTGTGTCCATGGGGGGGTGGGAGGGGTGTTCCAGAAATTACTGGACTTCACAATAGCATCAAGAGGGCAGGCATGCAGAGAGTCTGGTTTTTAAACACACAGGTCTCTCACATTCATAGGTGCTAGAACTAGGGGTGCTTGAAGTGATTTCCATCAGATACAGTGTTTACACTTTGGTTCAGTGGCTCTCAGCACCCCCACTGTGCAAATGATTCCAGCACCCCTCCTCACATTACTGAAAGAAACCAATAAATATGTTCCCTTCATGCTGATAGCAACTGTCTCATTGCTGCTGAATGCTCCTGATTAAATTGCACTGAAATTAAAATAAAAAACATTGACGGTGACTTAGCCAACTCTCATTTTTGCACAATATCACATTTTCTGTCATACTTCTGAGAACTGCCTAAAGGAGGACAAGAACCAAAATGCTTGCCAGTTTTCTCAGTGTTATAGCACAAAAGTTACATGTCTGGCTACAAATGGCCATTCTAGATTAAACAGCGTTCCAAGCGTAAGGAGCAACGTATTACAGCCCATACAATGTTCTCTTCTAAATTTTCATTACAGCAGGATGGATAATATGCCTACCTACCTGACCCTCCATTGCAGAGAAAAATAAAATTTGAAGAGGCAATGTTTCCTCAAGTACACCTTTGACTAACACATATAGCAAATTAATGTCACTGCTATTTTTCAATTTACTTTTCATTTGTGGAAAGTTGCCACATTGTTTAATGAAGCCCAAACCTGTAGCAGCAATTTATCTAAAACAGCTAAAACATTTTATTTGGAGCAAAATAACATTTTAATTAACATAATATTATAGTGACTAGTCTGTTGATGCATGAGTTGTGGAAATGATACCTAAAATTCAAATATTTGCATAATAGACAACCAAAAAAATATATGGTCATATATACATTACGTTGTGTAAACTAATCACCATCGCCAGCGATGGTAAGAGTATTGCAACAGTTATTTGTGCCAAATCATGCAATAATTTGTAAACAAAGAACTGCAATTTCACACAGCTGCTAAGGAGTACTTGTGGCACCTTAGAGACTAACAAATTTATTAGAGCATAAGCTTTCGTGAGCTACAGCTCACTTCATCGGATGCATTTGGTGGAAAAAACAGAGGGGAAATGCATCCGATGAAGTGAGCTGTAGCTCACAAAAGCTTATGCTCTAATAAATTTGTTAGTCTCTAAGGTGCCACAAGTACTCCTTTTCTTTTTGCTAATACAGACTAAGAGGGCTGCTACTCTGAAACCTGACACAGCTGCTAGTAAGTATAAGTCTTTAAAACAATGACTTGTTTAAATAAGTGACTTGCCCTTCCATTCACCAGTAAGTGGTATAGATTTCACAGTACATTAGTTCACATCATCTTTTTAAATCATTTATTCTTAACAGGTCAACACAGGAAGCACAGGTTTTGCTGTTATGGCTTAATTGAGTGCTTACAGTAAGTAATTTATTTCATAGTCATAGTATTAATAAGTTGATCAAAAAGGGACTCTTGTAACGTGCCACCCCTGCTGCCAGGATCAGGACAGGCTTTTCAGAAAGGTAGGTTTGGAATAAGGTGCGAAATACTTGCTCCTCCTAGCCAGATAATGCTTATCTATCCTGACAATGGGCAAAACGCTGCAGAACAATGTGTCTAAAATAGAATTAGAGGCGATTAGGTTTCTGAGCACAGATATTCAAGTTATCCGAGAGCCGGTACTGATTGCGCATTGCATGGCTCGAGCTATTTGTTCGAGCTATCCAGGTTCTCCTAGTGCACCCATCACTGTGGTAGCACAACTGCACTGCAATAACGAAGAACAACGTGCCTTGTGCAGGAGCAGAGATTTCGGTGGTCAACGTCCCGCGGACAGATCAGCCGCTACCTGTGTTTGACAGTCAAGGTACAATAGTCCAAGGTCGGGCTTTTCAAAGCAGTGCCGGGGGGGGGAGGGGGGGGATCTCGGGCCATACAATGCAATACCAGGGGAGGTATCACAGACCCACCCCGCCCCGGCCTGGATTTGAAAGTTTCAGCCACCGGGAGAGGGGAACTGGGTGACCTGCTGGCCCCACTGACGCCAATGGGTGTTTTGCCTGTGACTTCACTGCGGGCACGACTTGCGCCGGAGAGGTCCCCAGCACATCCCACTCCCCGAGCAGCCGCAGCCCCCGCCGCGGAGCTGCGGCCGGCCAGGGCTGGACTCCGCGCGGCCCCGGCCCGGAGGGACTTTCCGCAGCTGGGCTCGCGCCTCCGGCAGCCCAGCCCGGCCGCGGCTCCCCACCCCGCCGCCACGCCAGCTACTCACCGCCGGCCACCTGCTGGGTGCAGCCGCCGTCCCGCGTGCCCCGCTGGTGGGAGCCCGGCGTCCGCCCGCCCCGGCATCGCGCGAAAGGGGCGGGGGCAGGACGGGCGGGGGCCGCCTGCCCGCGCAGAGCCGGGCGAGTTTGGCAGCAGCGGCCGGCTCCGGCCGAGGGCGTGAGCGTGAGCGTGAGCTGGCGGCGCTCGCCCCTCGCAGCCCGGCCCCGCCGGCTGCCCAGGCCGGGGAGGCGGGGGCAGCTCACCCTTGCGGCGCTGCCCACGCCTGCTCTCTGGGAGCGCTCCGGGAGCTGGGGCGGCTGGGCGGGAAGCGCTGCGCCGTCTCTCGCGGCCCAGGGCATCGCACTGGGCAGACGCCCCCTCAGCGGGGCGTTCCAAGCCAGGCCCGGCGGCCCCAGGTGGAATGGGCCTCCCCCAGCCCCGTTCCCACCACGGCCCCCGTCTGTGCTGCTTGTCAGCCCCTGCCCCATCCTCCAGCGACGCCCAAGCCACGAGGCGTGTCCGAAGCCCAGCCCAGCCTCCCCTGCGGGCGGACCGGGGGGGGGGGTAGTCAGGGCCGTCGGCCTTTGCCGGGGGCAGCGGGAGCCAGATCGAGCAGAGCGGGAAAGTGGAAGCGGTCTAGCTCTCTCCTACCCAGAGCTCCTAGCACTGTCCTAGGGGAGCTGTAAAGGGGGTGGGGGGGGGCTGGCTCCAGCAACTCAAAGCCGCCACTGGTCTCCACAGTTAGGGTGAGGGGGGAAATTTCCTTTTTTTGCTAAAACCCGAGCCAGCAAGAGCCTGTAGTGGAGGAGGTCGCCCACGGCAGGGACATGAAGCACCAAGGGATGGCATGTAGAGGAAGAGAGCTCTAGGTAAACACCCCAGCTTGCCTCTTTCGCCCACAGAAGTTGGTTCAATAAAAGAGGGTACCTCACCCCCCCCCCATCTCCCCAGTGTGTAAAGGCAGCCTAAGACTTCTCACTGAAATACTGAACCCTTGGTCTCCATCTATGGGACCTGGGATGGGGGAGAAGATGCTGTCCTGTGTAGATCTTTAAGGGGGGTGCCTGGCAGCATACGCATTTTACAAATGGGATAAAAGCCGAGGTTTTCCAAAGCGATCAGCTAGTGTGTAAACTTTAGCCAGAGCGCAGATGGCGGAGATGGAAGAGTCCGTTGCCCCCCAGCTCCTGTAGGATGATTCCCTTAGTTATATTGTCCAGTCCATTTCTAAAATGGATGGGGCATGATTGCTGCCCTGACACACAAGGGGATATTAACCCACAGAGACCTTCCTGCCAACACTACAAAAAGAAGGATTCTAGGTGGACTCCTCCTGAAGGTCGAAACAGCAGCCTGGATTTCTACATAGACTGCTTCCGCCGACGTGCACGAGCTGAAATTGTGGAAAAGCAGCATCGCTTACCCCATAACCTCAGCCATGCAGAACACAGTGCCATCCACAGCCTCAGAAACAACTCTGACATCATAATCAAAAAGGCTGACAAAGGAGGTGCTGTCGTCATCATGAATAGGTCAGAGTATGAACAAGAGGCTACTAGGCAGCTCTCCAACACCACTTTCTACAAGCCATTACCCTCTGATCCCAGTGAGAGTTACCAAAAGAAACTACAGCATTTGCTCAAGAAACTCCCTGAAAAAGCACAAGAACAAATCCGCACAGACACACCCCTGGAGCCAGGACCTGGGGTATTCTATCTGCTACCCAAGATCCATAAACCTGGAAATCCTGGACGCCCCATCATCTCAGGCATTGGCACCCTGACAGCAGGATTGTCTGGCTATGTAGACTCCCTCCTCAGGCCCTTCGTTACCAGCACTCCCAGCTATCTTCGAGACACCACCGATTTCCTGAGGAAACTACAGTCCATTGGTGATCTTCCTAAAAACACCATCCTAGCCACTATGGATGTAGAAGCCCTCTACACCAATATTCCACACAAAGATGGACTACAAGCCGTCAGGAACAGTATCCCCGATACTGTCACGGCTAACCTGGTGGCAGAACTTTGTGACTTTGTCCTGACCCATAACTATTTCACATTTGGTGACAATGTATACCTTCAAATCAGCGGCACTGCGATGGGTACCCGCATGGCCCCACAGTATGCCAACATTTTTATGGCTGACTTAGAACAACGCTTCCTCAGCTCTCGTTCCCTAATGCCCCTACTCTACTTGCGCTACATTGATGACATCTTCATCATCTGGACCCATGGAAAAGAAGCTCTTGAGGAATTCCACCATGATTTCAACAATTTCCATCCCACCATCAACCTCAGCCTGGACCAGTCCACACAAGAGATCCACTTCCTGGACACTACGGTGCTAATAAGCGATGGTCACATAAACACCACCCTATATCGGAAACCTACTGACCGCTATTCCTACCTACATGCCTCTAGCTTTCATCCAGATCATACCACTCGATCCATTGTCTACAGCCAAGCGCTACGATATAACCGCATTTGCTCCAACCCCTCAGACAGAGACAAACACCTACAAGATCTCTATCATGCATTCCTACAACTACAGTACCCACCTGCTGAAGTGAAGAAACAGATTGACAGAGCCAGAAGAGTACCCAGAAGTCACCTACTACAGGACAGGCCCAACAAAGAAAACAACAGAACGCCACTAGCCATCACCTTCAGCCCCCAACTAAAACCCCTCCAACGCATCATCAAGGATCTACAACCTATCCTGAAGGACGAGCCATCGCTCTCTCAGATCTTGGGAGATAGACCAGTCCTTGCTTACAGACAGCCCCCCAATCTGAAGCAAATACTCACCAGCAACCACACACCACACAACAGAACCACTAACCCAGGAACCTATCCTTGCAACAAAGCCCGTTGCCAACTCTGTCCACATATCTATTCAGGGGATACCATCATAGGGCCTAATCACATCAGCCACACTATCAGAGGCTCCTTCACCTGCGCATCTACCAATGTGATATATGCCATCATGTGCCAGCAATGCCCCTCTGCCATGTACATTGGCCAAACTGGACAGTCTCTACGTAAAAGAATGAATGGACACAAATCAGACGTCAAGAATTATAACATTCAAAAACCAGTTGGAGAACACTTCAATCTCTCTGGTCACTCGATCACAGACCTAAGAGTGGCTATACTTCAACAAAAAAGCTTCAAAAACAGACTCCAACGAGAGACTGCTGAATTGGAATTAATTTGCAAACTGGATACAATTAACTTAGGCTTGAATAGAGACTGGGAATGGATGAGTCATTACACAAAGTAAAACTATTTCCCCATGGTATTTCTCCCTCCCACCCCACCCCCCACTGTCCTCTGATATTCTTGTTAACTGCTGGAATTAGCCTACCTGCTTGTCACCATGAAAGGTTTTCCTCCTTCCCCCCCCTGCTGTTGGTGATGGCTTATCTTAAGTGATCACTCTCCTTACAGTGTGTATGATAAACCCATTGTTTCATGTTCTCTGTGTGTGTGTATATAAATCTCTACTCTGTTTTTTCCACCAAATGCATCCGATGAAGTGAGCTGTAGCTCACGAAAGCTTATGCTCTAATAAATTTGTTAGTCTCTAAGGTGCCACAAGTACTCCTTTTCTTTTTGAGAATACAGACTAACACGGCTGCTACTCTGAAACAAGGGGATGAGAAAATGCATACTCCCTAGAAATTAAACAACTAGAAAATAAAAATGATACTTAGAAAATTGTTCTGGCTTACTTTGAGATCTGTTATTTAGCCTTTGAAACAGGAGGTGGTGGTCTGCAATGAGGTGGCTGCTCCCATGGTGCTGGCCCTGCTCCTTGTTTCCCACTGCTAAATTGCATTTAAAGATGCTACAATTACATTCAAAACTTTGGTAATATTATATTACCTTCCCCGTCAGCAATGGTTGTAGTTGTCACAGGGACGTTATGTGATCTCCAGTAGGAGAGGAGGTGCCTGCCCAACAATCTTGCTACCAAGGTGTGGTGCACCATATGAAAAGATGTGGGACCCCCTGTTGTAAAAGATACTTATGTTTGTAATCACTAACTAATTAAAAACAATACAACAAAGCACTTGGCAGAGAGGAAGGGCTAAGAATTGTCACCTTATTGTGCAATATAAAACTACCATGTAGATACTACTCTACATTTAATTTGACTGAAGACGAAAAGGGGCGGGGGGCATGCAAGGTCCTATCCATCACACAAACCCAAGGTTAAGGGCTCAAGGGGTGGAAGGTTCTTACACAAGCTTACTCCCTGGGTTCAATTTCATCCCTAGAGAACAATCCTGTTACAAACCAAGCTTTTCTGAGACTATTGATTCTAAAGCAGTAAGAATTCTGGGGTGGGTCCTGCATTGGCATCTAGGAAATAAACTGTTTTTAAGGGCACACTGATAGAGTCCTTCTACCCCCACGCCCCTCCCAACATAATTGAAGTTGTGTCTCTTAGAAATCCTTTCTGAACATCAGGCTAGGACAGCAGGAGGAATGCAGTAGCATAGCATAGGCTTATACGGTTATCACCTTGTAAAAATCAAAACACTAACAGTATATCCACAAGAAACAATGACTGAAGTCTGCATAAGACAGACAAACTTTGTTCAGTGTGTTTGTTTTTACTCTTCGCTATTGCTCAGGACTCAAAATCCAAAATCCAAAAAATAAGTAAGACATTGTACTCAAGCAAGGAACCTACCAGATACCAGAGCTGGAATCCACAGGTTCACCTCCAGAACATATCATTAGGTCCATGGAAACAGAAGTTACAGTTAGTAACTTGTTAGTAATTTGTTAGTCTCTAAGGTGCCACAAGTCCTCCTTTTCTTTTTTTAGTTAACTTAAAAGAAAACCTTGTGAGCAACTAAGCTAGAATACCAAGGGCTGGATTTACAGCTTCCTTCCCTCTAACACCATTACACTGAAGGAAAGCAAGAGAAAATTACACCATAGAAACCTAATTAGAGAAGCCCACAGATCCAAACCACAGTAGTCATGCAGCTAAACTGAATACAGAAACAAGCTTTGGCATTCTAAAATGGAAGCATCTACCAACAGGATAAATCAGAGACATAATGGTGAAAGGAGATCTGATTTAACTAAGCCTCCATCCTGCAAACATTTATGCACGTGAATAACTTTGTACATGAACAGTCCCAGTGAGCAAAATGGGGCTACTCGTGCACATTTGCAGGATTGAGACCTTAATTCTCAGTTATTCAGCAACCGTGGGAAGAGAAGGAAGTCTTGTAGAATGTCTTTTCTGAATTCCGGTGCTCAGACACCATTGTAATGGGCACACTATAAAAACCTAGAGTTTGTTAAAGATCTGGCAGAAGCTTGAGGGCAGATTGTCAAAATGAAAGCTAACATGCTTGAACCTAAAGCAGCCTGTTTCAACTTCTACCCATTATTAGAGGAAATCAAGAGCTGATCCATCAGGCTCCTCATCTTCCCTCATTATTTCTGCGCGCGCACGCACGCACACACCTTCCCATGTCTTTCTTTCTCACTTTCCCAGGCTCATCTCTTCTTCTCTGCCTCTCTCTCTCTCTCTCTCTCACCTTCCTCAATTCCCCCTCTTCCCACTATTCTCTACTTCTTTCCTATTCTCTACACTTTGCCCATCTTCTCACTTCCTTTCCATTTTTCTCCCTCCCCACTCCTGTCCAATTCCTACCTGTGATAAACAGAACCCATTATTTCCAGAGCATACAAAGACAACTGGAAATGAAGCGCATTCCCAGGCCTTATCAAATGGTTATATTAATGTCGTCCCACCCACCCTCCACCAAGACTGTGCATCACCTTCACAGCAGTCAGCATGGGCACTCACTTATAGTACAGCTTCTGATTTAAAGTTTTAATATTAAAGTATAGAATTAAGAGCTGGCATGTGCCAAGTTCTGAGTTCCGTTTCTAACTTCACAAAATGAAAAAGCTGATGATGAGCTCCAGTAGTGCAGCTCAATTGATAAAGGACTATTCCCTCTTTTCCTTAAAACAAAAAGGGCAGGTGGTAAAAGGCACAAATTGGTTTCTGCAATACATTAGTGACCTGCTCTAATGTGTTATGGGTCAAACAGTAATCTAGCTAATAACAAATACAATAAAAAAAATCAATACTAGAGGAAAAAGCTTTATTACCACATTCTAATGGTTATTTTCAGAACTTGATTTCTATAATGTTCTGCATTCCTTAGATCAATCCATAATAAATATTTATCTAGGCCAAGGATTTGGCAGGTAGCAATCAATGTGCTACACCATGGAAAATGGAGAGTGAGGCAGACCTCAGGTTCTCTCACCATGTCACATAACATACTGGATTACAGTTTTTCATTGTGTGCCTTCTATTGGCTACAGAATAACAGATGCTGTCACCTTTCTAGGCTCAGATGTTGATGAGTGTGTGGTAGCTGCTGCTAAAGCACACAGAGTAGGGTATGTGCAAAGAAAAAGCATCTACTCATATAAGAGGAGGATGAAGATCCTACAACTGCCTATTTGTACCCAATGTTTGAGTAATCATCTAAACTCTAGATGGTGGCCTTTTGGGGGAAAAAGTCAGATCAAGACCCTCTTCCAAATCCAAACCTTGGATTTGTACCCTCACTCAGGTCCAAAAGTCAAAGTAGCAAAGATGCCACAGACACAGAGGTTACCCTTGGGGGTTACATCGGGTCGGAAGGTGTCCTAATCCTCCTTCGCTTCTGCTAGAGCTGCTTCTCTTGTTCACAGGGGGAGATCCAGCAGGAGCAATAGCCCAAGTCTGGAGCATTCCAGTGGACCATGTTCCATGTGTACATGCATGATAGGCTGGTTTTCCAAGTGGCCTCAGTCTGTTTAAAACCAGATGGAGCTGGCAATGTCTCCTTTTAAAAACACATACATATAATTTCATGGAAACATTTAACTTGTCCCTGAATTTGAAATAAAAGCATGCACGTGTGTGTGTAGAAACCTGAAATTGACTCTCCACAAAAACAGCAATTGCTTCTACAGCTACTAACTCTGGCCAAAATGCAAAAGGAGTCAATGTCCCAGGACCTTTCTCAAGCAAAATCCCACTGAAGTCAATTGATATTTCCTCAGTAAAGACCCCAGGATTTGGCCTATGGAAAATAGCACTGCGGGTGACATTCTGCTTTTGGACATTTGCTTGGAACAGCCATTAATATCAATGGGATTGAGCCTTCACAAGAGGTCAGAATCACTGAGCCCAAATTAAGGGACTACTGATAAATGGTGGTGCCATTGCCTATCTCCAAGAACACAGTGGCAGTATGTGTAAGTGGGAAAGTAAACTTTAAGTAGCTACTTATTATAGTTGTTGAATCACATTTATCATGCTATCTACTTAACTTTACCCACAATATTAGGTAATTCATTGTTCTCTAATCATTTCTCCTTGACTTAAACAAACACTTCAGGCATAAACTGGCTTGACTAAGGAAGGCAGCAGCTAAATGGTACGTTAAAACTGTGCTGTTTTCATGCTTTCAGAGGACAAGGCAAAAATTAATGCAGCCAAAGGATCTGTGATGCTCCTACTGTTGTTAAACGTTTGCATTTAGAAGTGTAAGTGACCTTCTAGTGACATCAGATGACCATTCTGAATGTGGACATAAGGACATCTTATATTTTTTCCAAAATATTGTTATTAAAGGGCTCCTGTCTGAATGAATTCCCTGTGCATCACTCAGCATAATATCTTGGTTTCAGAGTAGCAGCCGTGTTAGTCTGTATTCGCAAAAAGAAAAGGAGTACTTGTGGCACCTTAGAGACTAACAAATTTATTAGAGCATAAGCTTTCGTGAGCTACAGCTCACTTCATCGGATGCATTTGGTGGAAAAAACAGAGGAGAGATTTATATACACACACACAGAGAACATGAAACAATGGGTTTATCATACACACTGTAAGGAGAGTGATCACTTAAGATAAGCCATCACCAACAGCAGGGGGGGGAAGGAGGAAAACCTTTCATGGTGACAAGCAGGTAGGCTAATTCCAGCAGTTAACAAGAATATCAGAGGAACAGTGGGGGGTGGGGTGGGAGGGAGAAATACCATGGGGAAATAGTTTTACTTTGTGTAATGACTCATCCATTCCCAGTCTCTATTCAAGCCTAAGTTAATTGTATCCAGTTTGCAAATTAATTCCAATTCAGCAGTCTCTCGTTGGAGTCTGTTTTTGAAGCTTTTTTGTTGAAGTATAGCCACTCTTAGGTCTGTGATCGAGTGACCAGAGAGATTGAAGTGTTCTCCAACTGGTTTTTGAATGTTATAATTCTTGACGTCTGATTTGTGTCCATTCATTCTTTTACGTAGAGACTGTCCAGTTTGGCCAATGTACATGGCAGAGGGGCATTGCTGGCACATGATGGCATATATCACATTGGTAGATGCACAGGTGAACGAGCCTCTGATGGTGTGGCTGATGTGATTAGGCCCTATGATGGTATCCCCTGAATAGATATGTGGACAGAGTTGGCAACGGGCTTTGTTGCAAGGATAGGTTCCTGGGTTAGTGGTTCTGTTGTGTGGTGTGTGGTTGCTGGTGAGTATTTGCTTCAGATTGGGGGGCTGTCTGTAAGCAAGGACTGGTCTGTCTCCCAAGATCTGAGAGAGCGATGGCTCGTCCTTCAGGATAGGTTGTAGATCCTTGATGATGCGTTGGAGGGGTTTTAGTTGGGGGCTGAAGGTGATGGCTAGTGGCGTTCTGTTGTTTTCTTTGTTGGGCCTGTCCTGTAGTAGGTGACTTCTGGGTACTCTTCTGGCTCTGTCAATCTGTTTCTTCACTTCAGCAGGTGGGTACTGTAGTTGTAGGAATGCATGATAGAGATCTTGTAGGTGTTTGTCTCTGTCTGAGGGGTTGGAGCAAATGCGGTTATATCGTAGCGCTTGGCTGTAGACAATGGATCGAGTGGTATGATCTGGATGAAAGCTAGAGGCATGTAGGTAAGAATAGCGGTCAGTAGGTTTCCGATATAGGGTGGTGTTTATGTGACCATCGCTTATTAGCACCGTAGTGTCCAGGAAGTGGATCTCTTGTGTGGACTGGTCCAGGCTGAGGTTGATGGTGGGATGGAAATTGTTGAAATCATGGTGGAATTCCTCAAGAGCTTCTTTTCCATGGGTCCAGATGATGAAGATGTCATCAATGTAGCGCAAGTAGAGTAGGGGCATTAGGGAACGAGAGCTGAGGAAGCGTTGTTCTAAGTCAGCCATAAAAATGTTGGCATACTGTGGGGCCATGCGGGTACCCATCGCAGTGCCGCTGATTTGAAGGTATACATTGTCACCAAATGTGAAATAGTTATGGGTCAGGACAAAGTCACAAAGTTCTGCCACCAGGTTAGCCGTGACAGTATCGGGGATACTGTTCCTGATGGCTTGTAGTCCATCTTTGTGTGGAATGTTGGTGTAGAGGGCTTCTACATCCATAGTGGCTAGGATGGTGTTTTTAGGAAGATCACCAATGGACTGTAGTTTCCTCAGGAAATCGGTGGTGTCTCGAAGATAGCTGGGAGTGCTGGTAACGAAGGGCCTGAGGAGGGAGTCTACATAGCCAGACAATCCTGCTGTCAGGGTGCCAATGCCTGAGATGATGGGGCGTCCAGGATTTCCAGGTTTATGGATCTTGGGTAGCAGATAGAATACCCCAGGTCTTGGTGGAGTGTGCGGGGGTGTAGGGGGGAAGGGAAGGGGGTTGTTACAACTTCAACCCTTTATGACTATACAGAATAATAAAAAAATGTGAGACGCTTGATTGTCCCTCCCCTTGCCCAATTTCTCAAACATCTGATAAACATTGGCTTCGCTCTGGCAACAAAGTACATGGCTTTTTTCCCTAAAATGTTGTGTAATTCCCCAAATGGAGGCACACTGGGGCATGAGGAGGTAGGTTTCTATTTTACTGGGTTTCTTTTCTGTTCCATTTGCTATTGTGTATGTGCAGTGGAGGCTAAAGTGATCTGAATTGTTTGGTGAAACTGACACTTAGGTGTGCACTCTGAGCCAGTTTACAGCAGCAGGTAATGATCAGAACGTATTTGATTCAAAACAGGAGGCGGCTCTGCCTGACCAGAGGAGGCAGCATGGTTTATGAATTGTGAAGTGTGGGGTAGTGGCTGAATTGCAGGAATACTTTCAAAAATGCTGCCTTCTGTAAGTTTTGAGGCCTGAGACACTTTGAATGTGGGTACGTCAAGATTAAGAAGTCATTATTATTTAGACCTGGCTTATAATTAGCCTGTGGAACTCATTACCACAATACACTATTGAGGCCATCTGGTACTGATCTCTGTCAAAGACAAGTTATCAAACCACTGGTCTGATCCCATATGGCAGTTAATGACAATGCATGAAGCCAAACTTATCAGGAACACTAAAGATGGTGAATGTTAAACTTACCAGTAATGGAGCAGATTGGTTCTCCAAAGCAGTGCACACAGGAAGGATGCAGAAGAAAATAACTCCAGCGACAGAGAACATCTGCATCACACAGAAGAGGAAGCAACAGAAACACATACAGGAAGCTAAGTAAAATATGAAGTACACAAAAGCATCACTCTGGTTCCCCAAAAACTCAGTGATGTGAACAATGTCTGCAAGAATATCTGCTACATTTATGAGAAACCAAAACCCTCCATTAGCAGTGAACCACATCTTCACATTTTTACAGAACTGTGAGCATGACTATTTCGGTCCATTTTGGACCACCGTGGCCAATTATCGGTTTGCAAAGCGTTTTGTGTGCTCACAGATCAAATGCCATAAAATAATAAACATGTTTATTGACACCTGGAAGGGTATTTGTTTTATAAGTGCCTAGTCTTTCTTTTCTCACTGACTAAATTTGTACTGGGAACCACAAACTTTGTTTCTCACCCCCTTTTTTGCCGTTGCTTCTCCAGAGAGTTTTATTATTAATGAGCAAAAGAATATATTAAAAAGAAACTTGACAAAAAGTAAGTTTTAAAATCCACACACAAGATAGAAAATTAGGAAAATCTTTCATTCCTGACCCCACTCAGAGCAACAAACTGCTTTATCCCAGAGTTATCCTCCCTCTGCCCAATTCATTTAGTCAAAACATAGTCCATCATAATGGATAAATTATCATCCTGGCAGCAGATCTGATGCCAGACACCAGCTGTTGGTTTTTGGGAATAAAATGGGCAAGAAGAGCATTGGTGCAGCTACAGCATTTTAAGTGTAGACCTGCCCTCCGTATATGGGCACTAGTGAGACTGATGCCGGAGTACTGTGTACAGTGATAGTGTTCACACACTAAAAAGGATGTTGAAAAAATTGGAGAGGGTGCAGCATGGAGCCACAAAAATGTTTCAAGGGCTGGAGAAAATGTCTTACAGTAAGAGACATAAAGAGCTCTGTCTGCTTAGTTTATCAAAAAGAAAATTGAGAGGTGACTTGATTACCATGTACAAGAACCTTCAGAAGAAGAAAATACCAATACTAAAGAGCCCTTTAGTGCTATCAGTTAAAGGCCTAACAAATACCAATGGCTGGAAGCTGAAACCAGACAAATTCACTGGCACAAATAATTAATATTGTTTTGATATTTAATCGCCTTAAAACTACCAAGGGAAGTGGTGGACTGTCTGTCTCTTGATGTCTTCACATCAAGACTGGATGCTTTTCTGGAAAATATGCTTTAGCCAGACAAGTTATTGGGCTCCATACAAAAGTAACTGGATGAAATGTAATAGCCTGTGATATACAGGAGGTCAGATTAGATGATCTAACAGTCCCTTCTGGCCTTGAATTACAGTAACTCCTCGCTTAACGTTGTAGTTATGGTTCTGGAAAAATGTTACTTTAAGCAAAACGATGTTAAGTGAATCCAATTTCCCCATAAGAATTAATGTAAATGGGCGGGGTTAGGTTCCAGGGAAATTTTTTTCACCGGGCAAGAGACTATATTTTTATTTACACACACACACACACACACACACACACACACACACAATAAGTTTTAAATAAACAATTTAATACTATACACAACAATGATGATTGTGAAGTTTGGTTGAGGTGGTGGAGTCAGAGGGTAGGATATTTCCCAGGGAATGCCTTACTGCCAAATGATGAACTGGCACTCAGCTGAGACCTCAAGGGTTAACACATTGTCATTAATGTAGCCTCACATGCTACAAGGTGGCACAAACAGAGGGAGGAGATACAGCACGGCAGTGGCTGAAAATATTCCCTGTGGAAACTGAATGTGATGATGAACCCATGCTATCCCACTGGAATGCACCCCTCCCTCCACTTTCCAAAGTGCCGGGGAAGGGGGAGTGCGAGTATGAGAGAGAGACAGACACACCCCGTGGGTGTGTGTGAATAAATATATACTATCTATAAAAGAGAGAGAGAGAGAGAGAGAGACCAACCGTGTGTGAGTGTGAGAGAGAGATGTGCATTTCCCCTTTAAGCACTTTGACCCTACTCTAAGTACACTGCCTTTTTAAGTAGATCAGCAAGTTGAGACAGCAGCTGCTGCCAGCAAGCTCCCTCCATCCTGAGCCCTGTTGTGTCATCGTCTCCCACTCTGTGGAGATGGGGTAAAGAAGCGGGGGGAAGAGGCACACTGACATTAGCACCCTTCTTCCCCCCACTTGCACAGCAAGCAGGAGGCTCAGGGAACAGCTCCAAGGCAGAGGGCAGGAGCAGCACATGGCAGTGAGGGGAGGGACAGCTGAACTGCCGGCAACTGAGAGCCTGCTGGGTGGCTGCTGCACAGGGAACTTAGGGGAACTGCCGGTCCACCCTGGTTCCAAGCCCCCACCAGCTAGCTGCATCGGGCTGCTCTTCCTGCATGCAGTGGACAAAGCAGGCAGCTGCCAAACGACATTATAAGGGAGCAATGCACAACTTTAAACGAGCATGTTCTCTAATTGATCGGCAATGAAACAATGTTAACTGGGACTTAAGTGAGGAGTAATTGTATCAATCTATGAACCCGCACATCTGTTTTCTGCTTTTGTCTATTTAGGCCCTGATTCTGCATTACAATCCAAATCAATGGATTGCTGAGCCCATATGGGGGCCTCACTGACTTTTATGAAGCTCTGTACCGATCACAGTCAGGTCTTGGATTGAGAGTTCTTTGGGACAGTGAATGTGCCTTCCTAAAATGGTGATTTTTTTTTTGATTTTTAAAAACAAACAGTGCCCACATATTCAGTAACAAATGCTACAGCAACCTGATTAAATTAAGACTTCAAGGTCCAGATTCAGATCTCAGTGCTTTTGCAAATATATCCAGGGATAAAAAAATACCGGGAGAGAAAGTAGGTCAATTAGTGAGGAGGATGCAGTTCATGACTACACTGATTGACATATTGAACTGTTTATTTTTTGTGAGTAGACACAAGTTCGGGCAATTAAGAAGGGCAAAGACCTTGTAAAAATAGCTATTGATAAAAAGTAGTTAAGGGAACATGAAAAAGTTGAATATATAAAGAAGTAGGTCAAGATTTCATGCAGCATAGGCTAAGGGGCTCTACTAACAAAATCAACAAGTATTGTTATTAATATTAGTTATTTCTGAAGCCTTTTGGAGGACTGGGAAAATACAATACAGATGCTCAAGAAGAGAGAAGAGGAGTGATCCTGGCAATTTCCATGTGGTAAAGTTCACTTCAATATTATGTGAAATTACATCTGTAAAATTTGATAGAGTAAGGAGCAGCATGAGCAATAATCACTCACCCAGATTGAGCAATATGTAGAAACCTGGACGTTTAATATGTGTTTGATGAAAAATGCCACCCCTTTTTTTAAGAACATAATTTCTGAAAACACAAAGCCCTGGTTATTAGTTCTATCAGTAGTTTGGAGCTTTATTATGATCTATTATTTGTATTGTGGTAGCACATAAGAGCCGCAACCATGGACCAGGACCCCATTGTGCTAAGGACTGTACAACAGAATGAAGAGACAGTCCCTACTCCAGAGACCTTACAATCCAAGTAAATTTCCCCCAACCCCCACCTCAACTACGTTACACCAATGCATCTGTCTCTCTTTCCAGAATCAGCAAAGTAAGGGGTCTAAATTAAAATTTAAAAAGCAGGGCTTGGGGGCCAAAGAAATCTGGGATTTTGCTAATGCAAGACATAAGATGAATGGGGAAGTTTACACAAAAGCTGCCAGTTCTATAGTCCACCTTGCTGAAGCCAAAACGAAAGAGCAGAGCATTCATTTGCAGCATGAAGGCATCTTCCTTCTTGGAAAGGTGAGGATTTGGGAGATTTTAATGAAAATGATTGTTTACAGCCCATGTAAATTGTGCTCTGCTCCCAAAACTGTCACGATTCATGACCAACAACCACTGAGACATTAATATAGGTTAATTCTAAATAAAAGGTCCCATTTACACCTGTGCCATCAGCATAGAACATGAGGTAATAGAGCAAACACCACATAAAGACTCTAAATCTGGGCACATAGATTCATTGTCCACCAGGTCAACCCTACATTTCATTGTAGATAGTGTAATACCTGGGCATGATGCAGTGAGCTAAAAAGTTTATTCTCTCTTGCTGATATTTGTAAATCACCAATCACCGTAGTATCTAGTTTTCAGTCCTACCACTGCCCTTCCTTGCTTTGGAGTGTGTGTCAAACCCTATGTATTTCTTTAACTTTCATTAATTTATTTTTTTCTAAGTAACATCCCAAGTAGCTTTGGAATAATGTTACCTCGCTTGTTAATGGATGAGAGTAACTTTCTTGCTGTTTCAGGTTCATCAGCATTTTACTTCTACATTATGACGACCTCTTCCATTATATTTTATTCCTAGAAGTGCACTTAAAAAAAAAAAACCCAAAACCAATAATGCTAAACCACATCATCAAATGTCAAATGCTGCAATTCTTGCACTACTGTTCTAGCCATCAGAGTCTGCCAAAGACAGGAGCTGAATTTCTAATATAAAAAGCAGCAGAAAAAAAGATTTATTTTTCAGAAACTCACCCTTTTGCTACTTCTTGATGCCTTAAAATGTACCACAATCAAGCACAAGCCAGGTTTTTTGTTCCTTTTCAGGACACTCTAAAAGTAAGGTATGAAATACTATTAATTTGGATAAATTTCTCTCTCAAAGGCAGGAATATGTCCAGAACCAGCCTATGTGTCTCCCCAGTCCATCATGACAGAGCCAAAAAACCACCTTTGTTTGTTATATTTATGTATTTACAAGAGATGCACGGAAGGCAGCCAATCATCCAGGGCAATCCAAGTATCAGAAGCATGGTGGGGAAAAAGGTCTAGAGTCAGGAGTAGGATAAGGGTCTGGTGTGACAGAGGAGTTGAGGAGCACAAGTAGGGAAGTAGCGGGAGTGATAAGAGGGGGCTTGGAGACCAGCACTATCACATATTAGGATCACTTCACCCACTTTATATGGCAACAACTGTCATCAGTAGCACAACAAATGGATCAGCTTTTTTTTATTCAGTCTTTAAATGCCAAAGAAATATTAGAAAGTTGTATATAATTTGACATTGCCTTCTCTAACAAATTGATAGTAACATATATATTTAAAAAACCCAAAAACTCTACCACAACAAAAAAACTCCACCACACATGCTGCTCCCCATTGGGAAAGGATGAGAAAATCACCACCGCATGACAGACACGTGGCATGTTACTTAATACTCTACTGCAATGCCCTCATTCTATGGCAGCGGTTCTCAAACTGTGGGTCGGGACTCTAAAGTGGGTCACAACCCATTTTTAATGGGGTTAGCAGGGCTGGTGTTAGACTTGTTGAGTCCTGGGGCTAAAGCTTTGGCCTTGGGTGGTGGGCTCAGGTTATTGGCCTCCTCCCCCGGGGCTGAAGACCTTGCACTTTGGCCCCCCTGCCCAGGGCGGCAGGGTGCAGGCAGGCTTAGGCTTCAGTCCCCACTCCTGGGGCCATGTAGTAATTTTTGTTATCAGAAGGGGGTCGTGGTGCAATGAAGTTCTTTGTTCGATGGTGATGAGCATGGTATAAGAGCCTACAGGGGATAGGCCAGCAAAGCATTCAGGATTTTGGTTATGCTCATTTTCAAATGCTCCTTGCCTCTTTCTTGCCTTCCGCCCCACAACCAAGAGCCCAGGGATGCTCAGCATCCTCAGCATTTATGGAATATGTAGCTCAGTGAAAGGCCCAGCTGCAAATGCTGTAGCAACAGGGTCAGCTCCCAGTTTGAGAGAGTTATTTCGGGAGTGCCAGCCTGCAGTTTAGGAGGAACAGAACTTAGCTTTATGTAGCACATTCCATATTCACCATTTCCCTAAGGTGCTTTGCAGAGTGAGGAATAAAGTTAATAAATCTATCTATTTTCCTAACTCCGGTAGTGGGTTTGCCATCGGAGCATCCGTCAGTTAGGACCTGGGTTCAGACCATCACGGCTGTCATTCATTTTCTACCAACATTAGATTGTAAGTTATTTCCAGGATGGGCAGTAGCTCAAATATTGTTTACAGGAGTAAATCCAGTGCAACTCCACAGACATCAAGGGAGTTTACTCCAGTTACACAGCATAACTGAGCACAGAATTTACCCTGTACCGCTTCATGTGATATGTTCATAAAGTGCTGTGCAAGTTACCAGTAATTCAAGAAATAAGAAAACAGGTTTGGTTTGATTTTTTGGCAACACATCTTGCAGTAACACCATCTTTGTACAAAGGAACACACACATTTTCAGGGATTGTTTAAATCAAGGTGCTTCTGCTGGAAAATGTGGCGTCTCAGCTGCCCAGCCCCAGAATTAACATATTCATCATTTAACAGTCTCAGCAGAGTTTCATCCTTCGTCTGACAACTATTTGTAAATAAATCACAGCCAAAATTTCTTCTTAACTCGCTAGACCATATTTAAAGGCTCTCACCAAGACATGAGTTACAGTCAAACAAAATATGGATAAACATTGTTTGAGAACTTTAATGGTAACTAGAAGTTTCATACACTGAATACTGATTTTAGCACTTCTTTATGGAGCTTTTTTAGTAAAAAAGCTTTTTAATGCAGAGGATGGTATGTCTAACTGGGGGGAGACAGCTTCATAGTGAAGTGCCCATTGCCTATAAAACATTTCATTTTTTATAGCATCTTTTATCCAAGGCTCTCAGAGTGTTTTACAAATGCTTCTGGGGTCTCAATACTCCCGTTACATCAGATGTAAGCACTTTCCTTCCCACTGGGAAAGAGGACCTAAGGTTAATAGCAGAGCCAAGAACAGAAATGCAGAAAACCCAAATCCCAGTTTGTTGCGCTGATCACCGGAGCACACAGTCTTCCTAACTTGTGACTAACCACCTTTGCCATCAGGCAGTTTATGCTTGCTCAGATTAATCAAGATGCTTGAAGCAGTAATCCATCTCATCTGGGGACAGCGGTTACACCAAGATTTTCAAAAGTGAGTAGTGATTCTGAATGCCTCAATTTTGGAGTTCCAGACTTGAAACACCTTAAGAAACCTGATTTGCAGAAAGTGCTGAGCACCCTCCCCTCGGAAAAATCAGGCTGTTTTAAGGTGTCTCAGGTTGGGCACTCATATAAACACAAAATCACTAACCACTTGAAAATCTTGGCCTGTATGAACAGTCTTTGAATCTGCCACTATATATTCTCCTTCTCTCAACATGTACTTGGAATAGAAACATCAGTAAATCAGTGCCCCAAGTAATGTACTTTTAAAAGGGATTTATTCAGTATGGAACTACCATGTCAAACTTGAAGGGTAAACTAGGCAGAAATTAGGTGAGTTTTCATTAAAAAAGTTATCCCTTGTGTGATATCTGTACTGAAAGCTTCCATTCACATCATATGTGACTTATTTGCCAATAAGTAATGTGATGAAGTACCCAAACGAATATACTATGTGCCTATCACACACACTGAAGATTTTTGATATAATGGAGTAAGCCCACCGCCAGAAAACAAAGGAAGCGGGCAACTACAAATTGCTTTTGTTTCGTACAAGATCTGGTAGGTAAGTTCAGTGATATACAAATGGCTTAACAGTTTTAAATCAATTTAATGCATACAAAGACAATTATTTTGCATTTTTGTGCAGCTCTGCATTACACAAAATTTATTTCAAGCAACTGAATCATGTTTTATGTCAAATAGGAATTACAATCTCCATTTCCAACACATCACTTTAAATGAATGACCTGAAACACCGCTTACCAATAACTGCAATATTCAACATTCTACTTAAAAACAAGTGTGTTTATCCTTTTTAAATATGTTCCTTAATATAAATATTTAAGAATCAGAAGGTTAGTTTGGGGCCTGATCTGAAGAAGGTGCTGAGCAATGACAGCTCCCACAGACAGAGTCTCTCAGCTTCAGGCCGCAGACTGGAGAACACAGAGTGGGAATAGTCATCAATTCATCATTCTAGTCCAAAGAAAGGTAGCTTTTGAGCTTCCAATGCAGTCAGCCAGCTGACACCAACCATTAGCAGCTTTTTGCCCTGCTCGCCTCCCCAAACTACTTAATTAAATAGCGTCATAATGTTTACAAGGAAATAGCCCCAAATGACAGATCTTCTTGAAATCTGGGGGGCTGTTTTTCCACAACCGTTTGTTCCTTCTGAACATTCTTGAGCAGTGAATTTCAGCAGTAGGTTGTCAGTTAATAAGTATCAAGTTGTCATCACTTCCTCGTCTGTAAAAAGGGGGCAGAGAGAAGAAAAAAAAAGTTTGTGTTTTTAAATTCTGTACTTAATAAAGACAACATAAAATCCTTGGTATATTTAAAGTTAACCACGCTGAATTTCCCCTCTTTCTCTGGTTTCAGAGTAGCAGCCGTGTTAGTCTGTATTCACAAAAAAGAAAAGGAGTATTTGTGGCACCTTAGAGACTAACAAATTTATTTGAGCATAAGCTTTCATGAGCTACAGCTCTCTTTCTCTCCTCTCTTTGATGATTAAGGAGGATCTACCTATACTTCTTGCTTTTATGACACGCTCAGAAAAAGGAAACAGGTTTTTATGAATTGACCTTTTGCAAGAAAACCGAATATGCTAAGTACCCATGAAATCAATTCGGTCCCGGTAATTTACTGTGGTCACTAACAACCTCTGATTAGCCTGAAGTCGCAGCAACTTATTTGTTCATCCATCAGCCAGATGGATGTTCAGGAAAACAGTCAGAGCTAAGTGTGACTAACCTGCACCACTGAGACAACAGATCCACCAGTCCAAACTTGTTGTACCATTTAGGGCTCCCCTGACTGACATGCTCAGCTAAAGACGTGTGGAGGCATGTAGTTTAAGAAAATATGCCCTTCACTGGGCAGCAGTACTGCAAGCCTGCCCATCCTGCAGCAACATGCCTTGCTCCCTACCTCCAGGGCAGGAGATAATCCCCCTCGTTCCCTGTTGTGTTTTTTAAATTTCTTACTTCAGTGCCTCAGCACCCAGCTCTAACTAGTTTCTACTAACCAACAGCAAACCAGTGCACTGGAAATGCTGGGATGCCAAGGAACCCAAGTGTCTGAGCCCAAAAGAAGCTCCAGGTTTCAACCCAGCTGCAGGTCCCCTGCCGGGGAAGCTGAATTCGCTTCCTTCTTTCAGTGAACAGTCCGTTAAGGAGAAAAGGATCTAGAAGCCTGCTTGCAGCCTGCGAGAGTAGGTTTGCAGCTGCACTTAAATTCACCGTACCTCCCACCTTTGAAGTGTCCACAGCAACTATCTGTAGATTTAGATAGTCTTTTATTCTCCTCTCCCCCTCAAGCCAGCAGTTTTTCCTCAACTAAAAAGGACACTTCAGCCTCAGCCCGGGGCACAGCAAAAGCAGAAAGCTGTGGCTCACAAGAACCTTACTGTACAAGATCCTTTGTTATAGATTTAGGAACACAAGATTGGCCACACTAGTTCGGGTCAGTTGATCACCCAGTTCTGCTATAGTCCTCACATGACACCATGCCCTCAGGCTCCATCTGCCTCCAACCCTGCTGTGTATAAACCTCAATACCATTGCCACCAATGCTACAGCTGTCAATGTCAGCAGGCAGCAATCCACAGCCATCTACCTACCACTTTAACAGGGATTAAGAGGTGGGAGTGAGCTCGATACTATAGGATGAATGGTCCCTACTCCTCTTTTTCCCACCAAGAGAGAGAACATGACAGCCTGCTACTGGCCCCTTAACCCCTATAGGGGTCTGAACCAGATGAAATGCCTTCCAGTCCCATCCACATGGTCCCAATACAGGCCCTGCTGATAAATGATGGGCACTTCCAGGCAGCTCAGTGGAAGTGACCAAGGTTCTCAGGGAAATGCTCCCATTAAAACTAGAGGAGAGATAGCTGGGAATAATTTCATCAGACAAATCTCACGGTTTGGGATAAGGGATGGGTCACTTACAATGAAAGAACAAATTCTCTCTCGCTCCCATCTACTGCAACCTGCCAACAGGTCTCCCACCTGGAAGTCAAGATGGTCCTGAAGCCTAGCTTTGCTCCTAACAGTTTTCAGTGCTTCCCTGACCTGATCAGCACAACTCACTCCTTTAGAAATATTAATGATGCTATTTAGCTCTTGTATAGCGTTTTTCATCCGTAAGTCTCCAAGGGCTTTATACAGATTACCTTTTTGAGTTTGGCTATATCTTTTCCTGCCCCCTCCCCTTAACAAATTAGCCATTTTCTAATGCTAAATACAACAGAAAGGGATAAATATATTTAAGAGTCTGAACATGCTATAGTTAGATTTCCGGGCGTGCCTACCATAGTGAAACCCATACTTTCCAACAGACAGCTAACCTCATGGGTACTTATGAGAATTACATAGCTCATGGAATCACACTGCCATACTGACCTCCTACAACAGCAGATGAAAGGCATGGAAGCCTGTGATTCTTTGCTATAGTCTGTGCTACTGCATTCTTTAAGGAATTCATGAAGATCTGTTACTGGAAAGCCGTTTTGCTGGTATTTCTGAAAAACAGGACACCTCATTTCCAGTGCATGAAAAAAATCATTCCTTTTGTCATTGCTCTAAACCTGCCTCCATTCCACACTGCTCTCCCACACTTTTATCAGCTTTAACATCTAGATTAATAGATGAATCAAACAGTCACTACCACAGCAAACAAAGCAAGGCTAGGAGAGTGTGGTCGTGGGAACAGAAGAATGAGCTAAAGGAAACGTATATTGAAAAAAGAAAAAAAGACACTGTTGGGAGTTATTCCTTTTCGCATGTTACTTGCATAACCATCCAGTTCATTCCTGCGTGGTTCTATTTAACTGTTTTTATGTTGACTTTTTTCTCCTACATAATCACCATAAATGAGTGAGTTCTCCATACATTAAAAATCCCAAGCTCTAAAAGACCAACAGATTTGAAGCAGAGATAGACAGCAGCCACTTAGAAGTTTAGTCAACATTTTCATTCAGAGGAAGTGCTATATAAAACAGATAAATCAACCTATTCTTCTCTGGGAAGTTTTGGGAAAGTTCTATGGCCTTTGTTATACAGGAGGTCAGACTAGATGATCACAATGGTCCCTTCTGGTCTTGGAATACTGAGCGACTTCTCCATTAAACCATTGGATCCACATGAGATGATAAGGCAAGGGGAGAGAGAGAAGTGATCCCATCTCATTTTGAATATCAACAAAATTATTGCAATCCTATACAGAGTCCTTGGTCAGCTGGGTAGTTGTGGTCCACATACTGCCACTAACAATTTACCACTATGCTGCACATGTATTTCCATGAGAACTTAAACAAAAAAAAGACAACAGCCAAAGGCCAGTTACTGAATGCAGCCTCACTGGTCACTCTAATCACCAGGACTTAAGTATATAGAAATACAAGTGACTAGAAATGTAAAGAAAATACTGATGGAGGGCAAGAATGCAGGGAAGAAATCTAGAGAAGGGGATGTTTTTAATTCCACTCCATCTTTCACCGGAACTGGATAGAGTGGTTCCAGAGAGCAGTTCATTAGTTCTAGACTCAGTGGGTCTCTTTCATACCATGCACTCTACTAATTATTGAGCCAGTAATTTCTGTGAAGCACAGGGAGCAGAGGTATTCAAATCTGTACTCCTAAGCAATTTTAACTGAACCGGTTACCCCCTTGCCTCCTTCTCCCCAGCGATGTTAACAGACATCTTTCAAACATCACTCTCTCCTGGCCTCAGCAAGACTTTTTGATACTGCAAGAACACTCTTGCACTCCATGAAAGAATTCTCTAGCTGTAAGCAACTGCATTCAATGATTTTAAGCGCAATATACCTCCCTGCTTCCCACTCAAGTCACTATTTTGACCCAAATGTAATACAGCCAGTAGAACAGATTGTGGGAAACTGAGGGGGAGGGAGGATACCTTGGGTAAGTTTTCCAAACTAATGCCTGGATGGAAATCACTTAACGGAAATTCTCTTCTATTTTTTTTTTTTTTTTTTTTTTTTACACCAGATCTTAAGCTAAAAGCTTTGAATATCTTTACCATACATCATAACCAGTCAACATCTGAAGAGAGCATCCATTTGTCCAGCTTTATGGTTTAAACTAACATGAAATGCTAAATAATTGATTAGAATAAAAATACCACTAAAGACAAAATGATTTACCTTTATGGTGTCATAAGAGTCTGTAATGAGTGCAATAAAAAGGCTGAGAATCATGTATATAAATAGGCTAATGAAGGAATACAGATATAATCGACTGAACAGCCACACCAAGGTGCTCTTCTGCTGGATTTGAGCAAATGTTGCAAACATGTCATCACCATTGACCAAAGAAAATAGACATTCAGCAACTGTGTTCAGATCTTCAAACTAGACAATATTGAAAGAGATTAACATTAGAACCCGAACACCACATACAGTCAGGTTAAAGGAAATAAAGACAGACATTTTCATTAACAGTTTTCCCACAAATTTTTTTTACCCACAGCCACTACTCTCCTGCCCCCACATCCCCAAAAAAATCTCTCTCTTTTGTGTATTTCATACATTTAAGACTGGCATGATCATTTGGCTTGGGAGGCAGAGAATTCCTTTTTCATCTACACCTGAGTGTTTTGCATTGGCATCAGTTATAGGAAAGGTGCCAAGGGGTAAAAGCATCTAACAACCAACCACCACTAATGTTTAACGCTTTCATTAAAAGGGTCTCAAATTACATTATGCATGTGGGAAAGTATGCCCAATTTAGAGATAAGAAAATTAAGGCAGAGAGAGATTAAGTGACCTAGGTCACACAATGAGTCTGTGACAGACCTGGGAACAGAATCCAGGTCTTCTGATCCCCCAGTCTCTTATTATTCTTTCAATAAAATATTTTAAAATCCCCTTCCAGCAGCATATTGGTAAAGATCGGTTTCATTTTTTCTGCACTTGGGAGAAATAGGACAAGTGGAGCCACTACAGTTCCTCTAGCCTTTCTGTTGCGAAATTAGAGACCATACTTCTCTTTAACAAAAATACTGATATTTGAAAGAATATCCTCCAGCTATATTTTCTCATTCCATTATTTGGTGAAGGGGTTGGGGGTTATCTTGAAAATGATCAGGTACCATATTTTGAAATATTGAACCCATATTTAGGTTTCATTAATCAAAGGTTTTCTAAATCCCTGTATAGCAGCAAGAAAAAGAGTTATGGCAAACGGTAAAGATTTTGTTCAGTGGGTTGGGTGCTAACGGCCCTTCACAGTAATAGCTAAAGACAGTGAGAGCAGGTTCAGGCCTTATATCAAGCTCCACTAGGCAATCTCCTATTTTGCCTTAACCAACTCTACCTACTATCAAAACCACCCATAGTTTCACATTTTCTGGGTCCAAAAAGAATGCTGGATAGTCCAAAAACCCAAAGTAAACCGCATTTATGTCAGGCATTTAGAGTAGCTGGCTGATGCCATGTCAAACATGTCTTCAGAGAAGATCAAATGCTATATATGGGCAATTTCCATTAAATGACCTATGAGGAATGGTGGAAAAAATTGGGCATGTTTAGCATAGAGAAAAGAAGGCTAAAGGGGACGTAACGGTCTTCAATATGTAAAACGTTGTTATACAGTGAGCAATTGTTCCCCAGGTCCACTGAAGGTAAGACAAGAAATAATCTGGTTAGTTTGCAGCAGGGGATATTTAGGTTGGATATTAGGAGAATCTTTCTAACTATGAAGGATAGTTAAGCACTTGAACAAGTTATCTAGGGAGGTGGTGGAATCCCGGTCACTGGAGGTTTTTAAGAACAGGTTAGACAAACATGTGCCAGGAACGATCTATGTATATCTGATCCTGCCTTAGTGCAGTGTGGGCAGGAGGAAGACTAGATGACCTCTTGAGGTCTCTTCCAGTCCTACATTTCTAGGATTATGTATTCTATGAAGTGTGGGGAAGGAGTAAGACAAATTTGCTGCAAGGGCTAATAGGAAAGGGTGATTTTAGAACACAAGTGGTCCAATACACTGCCATCTAGAGATCCATGTTCAGCTCTCTTGCTTCTGAGCTGGCAGGGCTGCTCAACGAATCATTTAGCAAAAGAAACAGCTAGGAAGGCTTCACCTTGCTAATGGTCACTCCTTGTAGTTGTCACATGGAAAGGGAAGAATCCAGCTCTTCTCTGCTGAACAGAGATTCTCTACTACATGAGGCCTGAGAGAGGCTGGGTAGAAATAGAAGGTTAACCCTTGGGATTTTGAAACTCTTCATGAAAAAATTAAGAGGGAATCTGTAGAGTACTTTTCCCCACCCAATTCCAAGCGGCAAGGTCTGTAGTTGACGTAGTGGACGGTAGCCAATTCAATACGACTAATGGGAGGACTGTCCTGTTTCTCTTACTTCTTTACTACTTACCAATCTTCTCCTACTCACTGCTTCACATGAAATTGCTTGCCTGCATATCCTACCTTTGCACTACACTTCAGGAGACAGCAAATTTAACTGACAAGCAGGGAGTACTACTTCTGGGAGTGTCAAGTTGGTGGGACATGAAACTAGTACAACCACTAGACAGCATTAAATGATTTTGAGCACAAAGCTTGCAGTGGCCCTCTTGGTTAGTTAGTATGTATGAGAATCAAGTCATTCCTACTTTGGGCTGCAGTTTGGAGCATTCAGAACAGAATGGGAGCATCCTCCTTTCAATTCTGTACAGCAGACTGAGCATGCAGCCAGTCAGCTGCCACAAAAACACACCGTAAAGCAAGTGCCTATAATAGGCTGTTCTATACAGTACAATACTGCCATCTAGTGAAATTTGGGGCAAGTTGCTAGAGCCTTAAACAAAATGAGCTGAGCCATAACATTTGATGACAAGAAAAATCACACAATACAAAGTTTTGACAACATAGTCAAACATCTCATGGACTATTCTTTCACTTACTCAAATCATTAGATGTTTGCTACTTGCCATTTAGTGTAAATGTGATATTTACAACATGTCAGCTAAAAGGGACAGGTCCCCAGAATATAATCTGAGGGATGTATAGGGTATTATGGGATTTCTGCAGGAAATTCTAAAAGCTTTTAAGAAGTATTCGGTCATCAATTAAAATGCATTAAGAGCAAACTTTTTTATGTTTGAGAAATCAAAGTTAAATGTTTGTGTTGTTGCACTAATTTCATCACATTGCACATACTCCAGTCAAGAATGAAAACCAGTATACACATTTCTTATTACTAATGAGCATTAGTAAATATGCAAATTCTAAATGTTCATAACACCAGTCTCTCTTCTCTAAACTTGAACTGTTGTTCTTTCCTGGGCGAAGAGCTTTATAAAACACGCTAAAGCCTTTAGCTTCCTACATTTTTGAATTATGCAGGCACAAAGGTTTGGTTTGGAATACAGGGAAAAAAGAAGTATACGTAATATTTTGCATCTCCATTGAAAAAGAAAAAAAACACAAGTGATTTTGATTAAAAACTTTCCAGTTCACCCTACATTTGGGCCAAGATCAACTTTGATCAAGATCAAGTTTCATCCAGAAGGGAAGGTTTGGCAAAAGCTATGAGCAATACAAAATCCTGCTGAGGCAACACGGGGATCAAAAGTATCAGTGCTCAGACTATGTTAGAGCGCTCACCATTGATAGTAGTGCTGAAGCCACACCAGCACTAGAACAACAGTGGGGGAATTTCTGAAAATCCTCAGTGTAGTGCTTGGAAAGGCAGTGAGAGTTTAACATATCAAACTTAAAGCTGTTGTTATGGCTTCATAACAAAGGCTGAGTTACGTTTTAAACTTAAGAAGCAGGAATATCTTCCCCCAAATGATAGCACTTACTCTGAGTATGGAATGATTATATATGCACATTTAGAAGAGCTTACATACCTTTTCATGATACGGCCCTAATACAATCCAGCCACAGAATGTATAGCCAAGATATATCATCCCAGCACAACAACAAAATCTTAGAACTTTGGGCAATGATGCTTGCATTGTTAAAATGAGCACCTGCAAAGGGTTGGGGGAGAAGGAGAAAGAGGACAATACACACATTAAAGAAATTAGAATAAAAACAACAGAACAAAAATAAGTTGAAACTATTGAATATTTGATTCTAGGCTTACATTGTATGTCTGGAAATATCCTAAGTATCGGATAACTCCAACCCAAACAAACAAAGTCGATGTTCCAAGTAAGATGCTGCAAACATCATAACTTGTGAGGTTCTGAGGAATGCAAAAAAAAAAAAAGCAGGTGAGTGAAGTAACACCTGTTGATAGGTATCACAGTTTATGACTATGAAGATAAAGAATGATACATGGAAATTTTTTAGGTCAGATTTTAAAATTTCAGTGCCTTCAGTTGAATTCTAATGCCGAATGGTGATAGCCACATAAGACCAAGTCAATACGGTTGCTCAGGAGAGGTGCCTTATACAGAGAAGCAGTGGTATTGTGGAGATGGGCAAAAGGTGCACAATGATATAAAGAAATTTGCATGAAGCCTGCAAGCACTGTGTGGAATTCACTTTGGTTATAACAGACCGTTTTGAAATTAAGTTCTCAAGGAAGTTAATTGTTTCCTATTTTTAATCATATGGCAAACTAATTTTCATTCACTACTTAAAGCACTAGTTCACAATTAATAACAGGGAGACTCTGTGACTAAGGCCCTGTCTACACTACAACTTTAAACAGAATTTGTTACCAGCTTCTGGCATGGTCAACTCTCACGGGCTTTCTGCCCACACACTTGGTTAATAGTGTTTATTATCACAACAACTAGTAGCTCATTGCCCTTTCTTCACGCCAAGGCTGACACATGATGGTAGCAAGTTTGTAAAACTTATTCTGCTGTACTTGCCTTACTGTGCCTGTGTAATTGATTTGGCCAATGCTTATTCCTCCCAGCTACCTGTGCAGTAAGACATTCGAGAGTTTGGGAAGCATGATCCACTGGCCCACGTTTTCCCAGAATGCCCTGAGACACACATATCAGTACATGTGATTACACAAATTTTATCAAAATATGGTTGAGTTGTGGGGAAAAAAAGCTGCTGGGAACATAAAACCATATTTATTGTAACCGAGTCAGATTGATCAGAGTGTGGCGACAAACACTGCTTTACTTGTAGATTTGACAGTCCATTAAGAAAGTGGATTACAGCCCAGATGTTCCCATTACCACAAGCTGCTGTCTGGGGACAGTTTAGAGGAGACTCGTGTTTGTTGAATGTTTCTTGATTTTCTTCTTCAGAGCACAATTTAGGCAGTGTGTTACCATCAGTTTTTAAAGGAAAGTATGGGCAGCATTCATTAGCTAAGCCCTCTGGGGCAGGAACCACCTTTTCATTATGTGCGTAGTGTGTGTACTGTGCCTACCACATGCAGGCCATGATCTGGACTGGTAGATGTGACTGAAAAAAAAGAAAGTGCTATTTACAGCAGCAGTTTCAGGAACAGAAGCCAAGTAAATGAGATGGAATGAATTTCCAGATTCTACTGTAACAAGAATTTTATGGAGAGGCAGATTAGGGTCAGTTCTTTTCAAGAGATCCTGGGATCTTTTGGGTGAATGCTACTGGAGCCCCACTCTCTGCTCAAAGAGCAACATTTCTCTCACCCCAAATGAGAGATGCTGAACAATCCCTCTCCCTGAAAAAGCAGTTCCACTCTTTTGAGAATATCCTCTACCCACATGTTTACCCTTCCTGTTTCCCTCAAGCCTCACCTTAGGACTCTCCCGGAGCAGAGCCAGGTCTCTCCATTTTTTCCTCTTCCTCCCTCCCTATCTGAAGGCTGTTGCTGAACTGCAGCTTTAAAGCGTCTCTCTTATCTACGTGAACAAATTCCACATACACACGCGGAATTAAGGCGAGATTACTGACTAGACTCTATTCTACGGCTACTACAGCATCTTGGTTGGATTAAGCATTTTTAAAAGAACACAAGTGACTGCCGTTTCCCCCCCACTCCTGCATTCATAAAGCTCACTCCTTCAGCTTTGGTAGCAAGGTCTGTTGTGCCCGTTTGGTACTTAACATTACATGGCCTAATTTGCTGCATCTTGCACTTAGGGGTGTTCTGCATTGCCATCCTAGGTTATATGGCAAGTTTTGTCTGGCCATGACTCAAACTTAATGATAGATTCTTTTTGTGTACTTATATATAGCATACACACACACACCCCATTTAGAAATATTATAGTTTCTGCATTTTTCAATGTAGTTTTACAGATGCAATACATACAAGTTTTGTAAATTCGCTTTCCTTAAAATTATATAGGGATGTCCTTTTAGAAGAGTATGACCTATATTGTATTCACCATAAAAGATGTATGTTGTTTCCTGTTAACACTGAGGATGTAAATGTAAGAAAAATTCCATGGGTTTTGTTTTAATTTGAAAACTGTTTTACAGAAATAGTGACTGCAGAAGAAAATTTATTGAAAGAAGTGCTCAGTCTCAGTATTGTGCACTTGTGTGTGGGGTTATGCCTTTGATGGCCACTCAACATAAATAGCGCCCTACCAAATTCACGGTCACGAAAAATGGGTCACAAACCATGAAATCTGATCTCCCCAATGAAATCTAGCTATTGTAGGAGAAGGGGGCTTTTACCGTGTGCTGGGCGGCAGCTGCTAGCCCTGGCTGGGCTGGGGAGGGACAGGACTTCCTCTTCCCCTGCAGGGGCCAGACCACCTCCAGGAACCTCCTCCAGCTTCAAGAAGCTCTGTGCTTGTTGGCTAGGAATCCAGCTCTGAAAGCAGCGCAGAAGTATGGGTGGCAATCCCATAACCTCCCACGACTCCCTTTTAGGGCCCGCACGGTTACAACAGTGTGAAATTTCAGATGTAAACATCTAACACTGTGAAATTGACTATTTTTAAAATCCTATGACCATGAAAAAGACCAGAATGGACCGTGAATTTCGTAGGGCCCTAACCATAACATGCAGTAGGTGTCTTCCTGCCAGTGGCATTTGACTCAAAGGATGCTGCTATGAGCACCACAATTATGGCCATAAGAAGAGTGGTTTGGTACTCAAGAGGAAAAACGTGAGTTCCAAGTCTGAAGGGGCAGAAGGCCCTCAGGACTCAGTCAGTGGCACCAACTCAGTTTAGTCAGAGAGAAAACTCATATTCCAATGATAACAGACAACAAAAAACAGGTACAGGCAGAGGGGAATATACTACTAAAAGAAGAGAGACTAAACCAAATCACTGTGGCAAAACAGTTAATTGGTCACAACTTTGGTTTTCCTTGCATTAGTCTAATTAAAACCATGCTTAAATACAGTGAAGAAAATATTAAGATGTGTTAACTCTCACCTTGGCTTTTATTTCCATTTTCATTATAGATCCAATGATTGTCATCACATCACTGATAATCACCAGGACATACCATCCATTTATAAACTCCAGACGATCAGCATGACAGACATGACGTTTGTACTTTTCCAGGAAGAAATTCACAAATCTCTGTAGTAAACATTTAGAGATTTGGTTACAGAACCTACTTTTCTCCAGAAAAAAAAAAAAAAAAAAAAAAGAATCTCATACAGGTGCTGCAGTTCTTGAGTACTGCTCAAGTAGAGTACTTAAGTGGGGTCTGTTGGAAGAATATGCCCTAGCAAATACTGTAGAAATAATGTGTGGGCAGCATTAGCAATATCAACAGAAAATAATTATGGCACATTCATATACAGCTCTGTAAAGGGTGACTGCTATCATTACTTCATTACCACCAACTTCACTTTCTGCATCCTGCATGCCAATCCACAGACTCTCTCCTGTCCCCTACTGATGGGACAGCACTGCTCTCTCAATCCCTCAAAGTCTGACAAAGTCCCCCTTTGCTGAACTATGTCCCATTATCTTTTTCATGGTTACAAAAAGATAGTATGCTGATTAAGATAACTGGATATCATGTATCCTGTGCTCTCTTCTCCCCTCCCTTGTGAGCACATTTAGGAACAGATTCCGAGGTACGAAACAGATCAGTGTGTCTCATATGTGCATCAGGGGAGGGTGGGGCAACAATATGACACAAAAAGCATGAGGCCCTTTGCACTCAGGAATTTACCCAGTGAACATTTAAATATCTGTCTTTTTCAGCCTTATAGGGAAAAAAACTAGTAATATTTGGATTTTGAGGTGTATGGTTTGCGCAACTTCAAACAAACAAGGACTTGAAGATTTGGGGTGAAATCTGGCACAAATGAAGTCAATGGCAAAACTACATTGACTTTAATGGAGCCAGAATTTCAACCTATGAATCTGAAATGAACATATTTGTATTAGAGTATCATGCAGATACTCCAATCAGGACTGAGACTTCATCGTGTACTATACAAGCATACAATAAACTAAGGCTCCTTCCTAAATATCACGTTGGATATAATACAGATGCAATACACTCTTGCAGAGATATTTTCCTAGAACAGATTCACTACTTGATAATCCAAAACACAGCACCACTTAGTGGAACTAAACTATGGAAAGCGAATGGAAACATAAGCAGAGAGAAAAGGCAGACAATGTTATACTTACTTTTTGCAATTTCAGAGCAAGAACAATGGATCGTGTGCAGAGTATAAGGGAAGCAAAGCAACTTACGATGACAAATCCATCAAAAACCAAAAGATATTGAGTGTTTTTCTGAACTACTATAAAAAAAAGTACAATAGGAAACAGTTAGATCTTTACATATTTCTTCTGGCACAGAATTCTTTTCATAAACATTTGAAAACTAACTATATAATAAAATCTCCCTGAAAGTTTATTATGACAAATTTTGCAACACTTGGTACACTGTCATCTCACTACGGAAATAAGATATATAGAATATAATACATACATATGGAGTACACAAGAATCCTCCTGCATGTAGATCTGTAATTCAAACCACTGGGGTATTACATGCCAAGGGTTTGCAGGACTGTGCCCCGAAAGTGAAATGAATTTTTTCTTTTTAAAACTATTTGAAATTAATCATTCATGTATAGGCCAAATTCTGCTCACACACCAAGAGTAATCTCGCTATCTTATTGACTTCATTGAAGTTGCAAAAGCAAGGGCAGAATTTGGCCCATTGACACTGTTTACCAAAAAGCTTTTCACCAATGAAAACCTGTAATTAGAAGCCTCCATTTCACCAGTTGCAACTGAGAGCTGCTGTAGCAGTTAGTGGTAAGGGAACAGTATTCCATGCACAGCACGAGGAGTAAGTGACAACCTATATCTTATCCAAGGGGATATGCAGCTCTCTGAACTTAGTTCTTTACAGGTAAGCAAAGGAGGGATCGATTTTCAATTTCTGTACACAAATATAGAATTAAATATAGATTTTGTAAAAAACTATGTATTCTGGTAGATCCAGGGTCTTAAAAAGCTTTTGTTAAAAAAAAAAAATTAGTTCAGAGCAAAACAAGTCAACCATTTATAATGCAGGAGTATTTTAACTCAGTGTTCTCTGATCAACTACTTAATATGCATACAGTACAAAAAGTGGCCAACTGAGACACCACTGTAAGAAGTGATCACACACGCCCCAAATTATTTGGGTTCCAATATAACAGTACACAAATATAACAAAGATTTGGCTAGGAGGAGAACACAACACATTGTTCCTTAACCAGGATCTCATGTAAGGCTCCGCAAAGTTTGATCAACTATACCACAGCCCTATATTTTAATTGTGATGGCCACATTCATAATGGTTAAGAAACAGGTTTATATTATTCTGTCATACTGAATCTTGCTCTGAAATGGAACCTTCAGTACTATTGTCACTTTCTAAAGTGATCAGACAAAGGCTTAACGATAGAAATATAAAGTGGATGCCATTCTTTATTTGTAAGGATCATCAAAAGAACAAGCAGGGAACACTTACTGCTTCTGATAAAAGTCTTTAAAAACATAACAGGCTTCAACTAGTTAAAGAGGAATTATTTTGAAGTACAGGAAGAAAAGGCGTCATAGGTGTTTGAGTTTAGGTATTTATTATTGGTTAAAAGACCAGGCTAGAATTTCAATTTAATGTATTAAGCTCATTCAGAGCAACAGAAGGGTCAAAACGTATTTTAAAAAGTTAAAATTTCCCTTGCAGGCAGAGTCTTGTTAAATCCATCACTAGGTAGGTTATAGCAAGGGATATTTATGCCATCTTGATACTTTTATAGAAGGGAGTTAAGCGCATCTGTTTCTTCATTAGAAGAAGCAATGATTTGCTTAGACATTATAATAAAAGCACACAAGTTGCAAGTCTCAGTATCCACTAGATATTAGCAAACATCTGTGCCTTTCTCCTCTAAAAAATTTTCATCCCTCCAGATAGGAAGTTGATGAGCTTCAGAAAAGTATGAAACAAAAACACAGACTTTCAAGATCTTGGGATCTAAAGACACACTAATATTTACTGACTTTGAAAATATGTATGTTGCTACGTACAAGACCTCCTGAACCCAGTGACAGGACATGCTGGTTAAAATGAGTAAGCAGTCACCAACACGTCTGTTATTCTCAGAGAAGCAACAGACCATGGCATAACCACTTTTATACAATGCGTCTGCATGTGTCTCAAGATCACTACACCAGCAAGCAGGGCCAATTGCTTATTGCATCATGTGGACACAGCAGGACATACGTGTAGATTCAGAATGGTTAACCTGCATGCCCCAACCACTCGTCTGAAGTAGTGAAATAATGAAAATAACTGATGGAATAAAAATCTTATACAATATCCCAAGTCCATCGACCTAGGCCTTAGAAATATCTCAGACAGAATCACATGCTTATTTAAATGTCAAGTAAAGACAGTATTTCTAAACAAAAAAGAAAAGGAGTTCTTGTGGCACCTTAGAGACTAACAAATTTATTTGAGCATAAGCTTTCATGAGCATCCGATGAAGTGAGCTGTAGCTCACGAAAGCTTATGCTCAAATAAATTTGTTAGTCTCTAAGGTGCCACAAGTACTCCTTTTCTTTTTTGCGAATACAGACTAACACGGCTGCTACTCTGAAACCTATTTCTAAACAGTTCTGATAAGTAACAGTCAGCATGGTGGATTTGTCAAGAACAAATAGCGTCAAACGAATCTAATAGCTTTCTTTGACAGGGTAACAAGCCCTGTGGATAGGAGGGAAGTGGTAAATGTGGTATAGCTGGACTTTAGTAAGACTTTTGATACTGTCTCGCATGATCCTCTTATAAACAACCTAGGGAAATACAATCTAGATGGAGCTACTATAAAGGTGGGTGCATAACTGGTTGGAAAACGTTCCCAGAGAGTATCAGTGGTTCACAGTCAAGTTAGAAGAGCATATCGAGTGGGGTCCTGCAGGGATCAGTTCTGGGTCCAGTTCTTTTCAATAATCTTCATCAACGATTTAGACAATGGCATAGAGAGTACACTTATAAAGTTTGCAGATAATACCAGGCTGGGAAGGATTGCAAGCGCTTTGGAGGATAGGATTAAAGTTCATATCTTTCCTGAAATTATTTTGGCCAAATTGGAAAAAGTCCAGATAAGAGCAATAAAAATTATTAAAAGCCTAGAAAACATGATCCATGATGAAAGATTGAAAAACTGGATGTGTTTAGTCTGGAGAAGAGACGACTGAGTGGGAACAGGATAACAGTTTTCAAGTACGCAAAAGATCGCTACAAGGCGAAGGGAGAAAAATTGTTCTCCTTAACCTCTGACGACAGGACAAGTAATGAGCTTAAATTGCAGCAAGGGTGGTTTAAACTGTACATTAGGAAAAACTTCGTAACTGTCAGGGTGGTTAAGCACTGGAATAAATTGCCTAGAGAGGTTGTGGAATCTCCATCACTGGAGATTATTAAGTGCAGGTTAGACCAACATCTGTCAGGGTTGGTCTAGATAATACTTAGTCCGCCTTGAGTGCAGGGGACTAGACTAGATGACCTCTTAAAGTCCCTTCCAGTCCTATGATTCTTTACTCCTGTTCTGAAACAGTTCTTCAGGCTCACTCTGATGGTACAATCCAGCTCTAAAAATAGCATAAACCTGTCCCTTAAGGATTTTAAGTGCACTGTCAGACGAACCTCCTCAGAGTGCAAGAGGGTTGGCCTCGGTGTTCCTGCACCCATGATACCCATATGAAGGAACAGCACCTTGGGGTCACAGGCAACGGGCTCTATTTCCTAGAGCTGTGGACTTGTTCAGATCACCCTCAGGATACAGGGTACATAAAAATGACTTAAAGCTCAGCTAGATGGGAGGATCTGGTCTGTGGTTATTAGGCTGCTTCTTTTCACTATACTGGTGTTAAATAAAAGTGGGTCTAACATTTTGTAACTGACATGGGAGAGGGCATAAGAGCAAACACCAATATCACAAGTAGAAACAGGAAAGCGAATTGGGACATGGTGCCAACACTTGCAGGATCAGAAAAAGTAATGAAAAAGTGGTAATACACAGTCAGAAAATATGAAGTTTGGTGAGACAAAGGCAGAGCCAGCAATAGAAGACAGATCTCAACTCCCAGCACACTGGGTTACATCTACTAAACACAAACAGGTTTCAGAGTAGCAGCCATGTTAGGTTGTATCCGCAAAAAGAAAAGGAGTACTTGTGGCACCTTAGAGACTAACAAATTTATTTGAGCATAAGCTTTCGTGAGCTACAGCTCACTTCATCAGATGAATTCAGTGGAAAATACAGTGGGGAGATTTATATACATAGAGAACATGAAACAATGGGTGTTACCATACCATTGTTTCTAAAAATGTTGACACTTTAGCCATTTATTTCTGAATATAGCCACAGTTCACATTTGTATATTTGGCTGTAGTCACCATATATATTCAGAAGTGGAACAGAATGATACAGATTTACTGGAAACACCAGATTTTCATCATGCAGAGCACATATGCACCATACTTACTAGATCCAGATATATGCCAGTCTTTGCATTCTTGAATATCAGCATCACTATCAAAATAAATTTTTACTTTACCACTGTGGGCTCTGTTGTTGAAAGTAATCTGCAAACACAAAAGGGTAAAGATTTATAATTTGATGAAAGCAAAACTAGCAAAATTAACCCTATCAAAAAATGCAGAGTCAAAGTCTAGATTGATACCCACTAGTACTACTTAATCTAGATAATCTATAAATAAAACTATCGTAGATTAATATACCTGGAAAAATATATCTGAAACAATATGCAAGTGCAAAAGCAATCAATGATTTTACTTCTTATGAAGAACAAAACATTTAAAAAATTTGAAGGGGAGAACCATATTTGAGGCAAATAAATAGTTACTTGTTATAAGAGGTCTGTCTCATTGACACACAAGCAATCACATCATTTTGCAATGGAGAGTACACACTGAATTTCTTCTATTTTGCTGTCAGGACACCAATAAGAAATATGCTGGATTCTAGAACACTTGTTTCCATGTGTATACAGGTGAAATGCACTTACAGTATTCTGAAAGGCGTAGCAGTCAGGCAATTCTCTGGCATGAATTGTTTGTAGATCAATGCCTTTAAGTTGAAAGGAGATTTCAACCTGTATAAGCCTGAACAGTAAAAATAAAGGTAGTGAATTATATACAACAGATTCCATTATTTTATTATAATTGGATGGGTCTTCAAAACTCACTTTACCTATAAAATTCGAAGTTGAAAAATGATGAATTTATCATCTTCAAATCACCAGATCTCTTAGTGGCTAGCATCTGTGGCTCTAGGTGAATACAGTCTATGGGGGGGGAAAAAAGATTTTTACAAGTTTCATCCACAATGACTATTTTACAAATAAAGTAAGGGAGAAAACTGAGGTAACTAGATACTGGTGGACACAGACGTAGGTCCTGATCTCGCTAGCTGCTCATTGTGGGCAACTCCCTGTATCTGTGTAGAGCCCCACTAAAGTTAATGAGACCATGAGAAGGAGCAGGCCCCAAAACTGAAAGGTGCTAAATGCTCCCATTGAAGTGAATGGTGTTGACAGCATTCAACACCACTCAATATCTGGCCTCTGATCAGCAGCTTCTCTCATACAGAAGGTCAACAGCTGAAAAGTCTTCGGAGAGTCTTACTATGGTGACCTACAATGCTTATGCTGCAAAGTAGTAATTTCTAAGTGAATATTAAAAAAAATAAAATAGGGGAGAAGTGAGCTAATTTTCCTAGGTTAAAGTATGATTGCCACACAAATAAAATACTAACTTACTCTTGATGCTTTGCCAATACATAAAATGTCCATGGCAACACATTTTTTTTTTTTTTTAAATTTACAGCTGTACTGTACCTGTTTCAATGGCAATGTCTATGTTCAGCGAATCATTGGAAGGAAGCATTGTGCCTTTCTTGTACTGTTGTTTACAGATCTGTAAGCCTGACACATCGTCTTCATCTTGTTCGTAACCAAGTGTGCCCAGGGATGTCGTCTTTAATTGGCGGTACTAATTTAAAAATAAAAACACACTTAGTTAACTTCAGTTAACATAATTATCCTCACATCAGCCTATTCACAAAAAATTACTGATGCCCATAACTATGTTTTCTTTGCCCACACTCATTCAAATTTGCTTTTTTTCCCCCACCATTAACAAATTTAATGGTCCACAGTATCAGCTTTTCAGACACACTTTGTATTTGCATAACAAGTTTGATTCCAGGATTAATCAAAATTAGTCAAGCCTAAACAAGGCAGGTGAATATAAGTATACTCTACAAGGACATTGTGACAGGTTCAGTCACAGAGGCCCCCCCTTGGGCCTGCCACCTGATGTGCTGAGACTACCTCGGAGCCCGTTTTCCCTGCCAGCTTGGGCCCTCAGAACCCTGCCTTGTTGAGCCAGACACACCAGTCTGCTGCAACACAGACCCAGGTCTGAACCACGTCCCTCAAAAGCTGCAGCCTTAACTGAAAAAGGCTTAAGAAGTGTTCCTGTCTCCAGCATCCAGATACCCAGTTTCCAATGGGATCCAAACCCCAAATAAATCCGTTTTACTCTGTATAAAGCTTATACAGGATGTGGCAAATTGCCGGTACAATTATGATGGGTCCCGCGCTTCCTCTTCTTGGTGGCGGGGGGGAGGGGGGTGTTTCAGAACGCAGTTTCCTGCCCCTGAACTAGGGTATCTACTGTCCCACTAATAACCCAGAGAAGGGTAGTGGAGAGGGAGGGACCTAGGCCCATCTTCTAATCTGGTTCCCAACCCAGGAGCCCTAGGGATAGTGAAAAGAAAAGGAGTACTTGTGGCACCTTAGAGACTAATAAATTTGTTAGTCTCTAAGGTGCCACAAGTACTCCTTTTCTTTTTGCGAATACAGACTAACACGGCTGCTACTCTGAAACTAGGGATAGTGGTAAGCCACTTGAACTATTGCTTCCTTCCCCTGGGCTACTTCACTCTCCTGCTCTTCAGCTTGGGGGCGTCCTGCCCTCTCTCTCTGCACAAGCCGGGTGTCTCTTTACCTAGGATCTTGGTCTTCTAGCCAGCCATGGCACTTCTCCAAACTCTCCTCTGCTCCAACACCTTCAAACTGCTCTCTGCTCCAACTCCTTCCGCTGGCTAATTGAAGCAGGGGGTTTTTAATCAGGTGACTAGCTTCAGGTGCTCTAATTGGCTTCAGGTGTTAATTAATTAATCTATAGAAACCTTTCTTCCCTCTACAGGGAATAAGGTTTCTCCTCATCCTGGGACTTACATATCTCTCCTATATCACTCTCCTGCTGCCTTCTGACCATGCTGTATCACATATCCTCCCTCCCCGCTCAACACGATGGGGTTGGGCTATTTGGGACGAAAGGCAAGGCTTTTGTGACAAGCCATCTGCGTTGCCCTGTTGGCTTCCGGCCCTATACTGTACTCAGAAATGAAAGGGTTGCAGAGATAGGAACTATCTAGTTGCTCTTGCATTCTTTTCCTTGTTTCTGTGCATCCACTGGAGCAGGGCGTGGTCTGTCACCAGGGTAAATCGCCGCCCCAGTAGGTAGTAGCAGAGAGTTTCTATGGCCCATTTTAAATCGCCAGACATTCCTTTTCAACAACAGTGTACTTTTGTTCCCTGGGGAGGAGCTTCCGGCTGAGGTGCAGGATCGGGTGTTCCTCCTCCCCTACCATCTGTGAAAGGACGGCTCCTAGCCCTACTTCCGAGGCATCTGTTTGTAGGACAAATTCTTTCTTGAAGTCTGGGGCGATGAGTACTGGATGGTAGCAAAGGGCCATCCTTAAATCTGCGAATGCTCCGTCTGCTGCTTCAGACCATTTTACTATCTTGGGCCCCCGAGCCTTTATCGGGTCCATCAATGGCCCTGCTGTTGTGGCGAAAAGAGGGATGAATCTCTGATAGTACCCTACTAACTCAAGAAATGCTCTGACCTGCTTTTTACGGACTGGCCGAAGCCAATCTTGTATTGCCTCCACTTTCTTCCATTAGGGTTTTACCAAGCCTCTCCCTACTACATACCCGAGGTATCTGGCCTCAGCTAGTCCTATCACGCACTTGAGAGGGTTGGCAGTGAGGCCGGCCTTCCGCAGGGCATCTAGTACCGCTTCTATTTTCCCTAGGTGCGTTTCCCAGTCAGGGCTATGGAGGACTATATCGTCTAAATAGGCGGCAGCATACCTGGCATGGGGTCGCAGCAATTTATCGTTGGAATGTTGCAGACGCCCCATGGAGGCCGAAAGGGAGGACAGTGTATTGGAACAGGCCATCAGGTGTAGAGAGAGCAGTCTTCTCTTTGGTGTTCTTGGCCAGGGGAATTTTCCAATATCCTTTGGTCATGTCCAGAGTGGTAAGGTATCGGGCCTTGCCTAACTGATCAACTAGCTCGTCGACACGTGGTATTGGATAGGCATTGAATTGGGATACTTCATTCAACTTCCGGAAGTTGTTGCAAAACCTCAGGATGCTGTCAGGCTTGGGTACTAGGACGGATAGGGCTGGACCACTGGCTGTGGGATTCTTCAATAACCCCAAGTTCCAACATCATCATCTTCTTCACTTCTGTCCTAATTTCCTCTCTTTCAGCTTCCGGTATCCGGTACGGTCTTATAGTCACCCTTATTCCGGGCCTGGTGACAATATGATGTTGGACCAGTGTCGTACGCCCGGCTGTGTACAGAACACATCTTGGTTCCATTGAATCATATCAATGACCTCTGTTCATTGTTCTGGGGCTAACTCGGGGGACATCCTCACATGCTCCTGTGGGTCGTCCGTTTGAGGTGGAGCTCTCCGAATGACCAGGCACGTCTCTCAGTCACAGCAGGGCTTCAGTAAGTTTACGTGGTAGATCTGCTCTGGCCTTTGGCGGTCTGGTTGTCTGACTTTATAGTCCGCTTCCCCAATGGCTTCCACTATCTCATATGGCCCATGACAGCTGGCCAGGGGTTTGCTTTCCGCTGTTGGCACTAACACCATCACCTGTTCTCCTGGCTGAAATTTCCGTACTTTTGCCCAGCGATTACAATATGTCCACTGGGTCTCTTCTGCTTTTTCCAAATGTTCTTGTATTACAGAGGTTACTCGAGCTAGTCGCTCTCTCATCTGTGTCACATGTTCAGTGACATTCTTTCCTGGGTTGGGTTGTTCTTCCCTATCCTCCTTGGTGATATCTAATATTCCGCGTGGGTGGCATCCGAATAGTAGCTCAAAGGGAGAGAAACCGGTGGACACCTAGGGGATTTCCCATATTGCAAACATTAGGTATGGTAGAAGGGTATCCCAGTCTTTTCCGTCCTGTGCTACCACCTTCCGGATCATACCTTTAAGGGTGTGGTTAAACCGCTCTACCTGTCCATCTGTTTGTGGATGATAGACTGAGGGCTGTATGGCATGGATGCGGAGCAGAGTACACAAGTCCTCCATTAATTTTGACATGAAAGAGGTTCCTTGGTCAGTCAGGATCTCCTTAGGGATGCCCACTCTGGCAAAAACCTGAAGTAGTTCTTTTGCAGTTGTGTTGGATGTGGGGTTTCCTTAAAGGAATGGCTTCTGGATACCATGTGGTGTAGTCAAGGATGACTAACACATTTCGGAGGCCCCATGCTGATCTTTCCAGCGGGCCCACTAGGTCCATGGCTATCCTTTTGAAAGGGACTTCAATAATAGGCAAAGGTACTAATGGGGCCCACAAGTGAGGTCGGGGGCTATGCAACTAGCATTCTGGGCAGGAGGTACAATAGCCTTGGACCTCCGCACGTATTTCTGGCCAATAAAATCTTCTTAGGACTCAAGTGTCTTGTCTACTCTTAGATGTCCCCCGAATAAATGATTGTGAGCTTACTCTAGTACTGCCCTTGTGTGTTTCCGTGGGACTAAGAGCTGCTCTTCTTCTTCTTCCCCTTGAATTTGCACTATTCGGTACAACAGATCACGTTTGATCACATAAGGCGGCTTTGGGCCTTGGGTCTTTCCTTCCACGAGTATGCCATTTACTTCCACTACCTCCTCCCTCGCATTCACCTATAGCGGGTCATTGGCTTGGTCCTGCCCAAAATTCTCACGTGCGGTACCGATTTGACCTAACTCCATGGGACCTATTTCTTCTCTGCCCCTTGGGTTACCCCTACTTGGGCTAGGAACCGCCTCTGAGTCCTCACTGGCCTGAATTGTGTCCTGGCCTCCTGAACAGGTTCGCTTACCAACAAGGAAGGCTTTCTGGCTCTCTGCTAGAATCCTGGTCCCTAGCCTTTTATCTGGCCTCTTTTCCCACCTAGACTTTTGGAGTTTCTCGGGGGATGAAAATAGCTCTGGAGCAAATTCAGCAAAAATTGAGGTGAGGCTACCTGTAGGTGCCTCTGTCTCAGCCCGGGGGTTACTACCCTCCCGTAGCTCTACTCGGGGGAGTAAGTACTCAAACCTGGGGAAATCCCTACCAATTAAGACCTGGTAGGGGAGCCTAGGGACCACTCCTGCAATTACCCTGGTAGTGTTTCCCTGGATCTCAATCCATACTGGAATTGTGGGATAGAAATTTATGGTGCTATGAATGCATGTTACCCCTGTAGTTTTGGCCCAGGTTAGTTGGTCTTGCCCCATCAACTTCCCCAAGACCAGTGTGACAGCAATCCTGGAATCTATTAATGCTATGGTCGCAATACCATTCCATCTTTACGGACCCTGTATACCCATGTGAAGTCATTGCGACCCCTACCAGGCCGATTAGGCCACATTATTCCCCAGGATCCCCCAGATTGCACTACATAGGCTCTTCTCTGTTGGGGCATTGGGCTGCTATATGCCCCAATTGCCCACATTCGTAACACCGACTCCTTATCCTGGTTGCTGCCCTCTGCCTGGGGCTATTTTGTCAGCCGCCCCAGCCCTCTCTTCCCAAACCCCCAGGTCCCTTCTTGGCCTTGGGCCATTCCTCAGTGTCTTTCCTCCCAGTATGGTTCTTCTGTAGTTCTTGACAATCTGGGGCCTTGGGTTTTGGGCTGTCTTCCTGGTTTGCTGTGTCTCACCCCCTGGGGTCCGGAACAGTTCACGGGCTGCCAGCTGTCTTTCCATGAGGGAGACCAACTCATCATAGGTAGAGTGGTCATTCTGGCAAACCCAAGCCTGAAGGCCTGGTAGTAGCCCTCTCATATACTGGTCCAGTACCAGGAGCTCCATCATTTTTTCAGAGCTGAGGGCCTCAAGGCGCAGCCATGTCCGGTCAGGTGGATCAGGTCATACAATTGCAATTGGGGTGTCTTGTCCTCTGTATACTGCCATTCATGAAACCTCTGGGCTTGCAATGCCATGGTTACTCCGGATCTGGACAGGATCTCTGCCTTCAGCTGGGGGTAATCCTTCGCAGTCTCTGCAGCCACATCATAGTAGACCTTCTGGACCTCTCCACACAGGAACGGGGCGAGGATACCAGACCACTGATCTCGGGGCCAGGCCTCCCACAGGACTGTTCTCTCAAACGCCAGGAGGTATGCCTCTACATCATCCTTCCGTGTCATTTTCCGTAGACAGTGGCTGGCCCATATAGTCCGGGTTCCGTCACAATTGTGGTTCCGCTCCATAAGGGCCTTCATCTGGTTTGCCAGCTCCTGGAGCAGAGCTCAGTCTTGGGCAGCCTGATTCATCAGCAGCCAATTAGTCTCCTGCTGCACCAGAGTCGCTTCCTGTTGGGCGGTTGCTTGGATTCGGGTAGTCTCCTGCTGAGCCGCAGTGGCTTGTATTAGAGCCTTGACCACGTTGTCCATCTTGGGGGATGGGATGGTTTTGGTTAACCATGGTTTAAGTCCCCAGCACGGAGATCCCACCCGACACCATGTGTGGCAAATTGCCGGTACGATTATGATGGGTCTCGCTTTCCTCTTCTTGGGGGTGCAGGAGGGTTTCAGGGTGCAGTTTCCTGCCCCTGAACTAGAGTATCTACTGTCCCACTAGTAACCCAGAGAAGGGTAGTGGAGAGGGAGGGACCTGGGCCCGCCCTCTATTCTGGGTCCCAACCCAGGGGCCCTAGGGATAGTGGTAAACCACTTGAACTAGTGCTTCCTTCCTCTGGGCTACTTCCCTCTCCTGCTCTTCAGCTTGTGGGGCTTCCTGGCCCCACTCTCTGCACAAGCCGGGTGTCTCTTTACCTAGGATCTTGGTCTTCTAGCCAGCCACGGCACTTCTCCAAACTCTCCTCTGCTCCAACACCTTCAAACTACTCTCTGCTCCAACTCCTTCCACTGGCTGATTGAAGCAGGGGGTTTTTAATCAGGTGACTAGCTTCAGGTGCTCTAAATTAATCTATAGAAACCTTTCTTCCCTCTACAGGGAATAAGGCTTCTCCTCATCCTGGGACTTACATATCTCTCCTATATCACTCTCCTGCTGCCTTCTGGCCATGCTGTATCAAAAGGGTATATTCAAATTATCCGCCCTCTATAACATTGATAGAGATATGCACAGCTGTTTGCTCCCCAGGTGTTAATTACTTACTCTGGGTTAAATAATATACAAAAGTGATTTTATTAAATATAAAAAGTAGGATTTAAGTGGTTCCAAGTAATAAACAGACAAAACAGAGTAAGTTACCAAGCAAAATAATACAAAAACACGCAAGTCTAAGCTTAATAAACTAAGAAATTGATTACAGAAAATCTCACCCTCAGAGATGTTTCAATAAGCTTCTTTCATAGACTAGACTCCTTTCTAGTCTGGGCCCAATCCTATCCCCAGTACAATTCTTGTTCCAGCTCAGGTGGTAGCTAGGGGATTTCTCATGACTGCAGCTCCTTTGTTCAGTTGCACCCCCTTATATAGTTTAGGCACAAGGTAGGAATCTTGTCTCTCTGGGTCCCCAGCCCTCCTTCTAAATGGAAAAGTACCAGGTTTAAGATGGATTCCAGTACCAGGTGACATGGTCACATGACCTGGGAGACCCCAAGCCTTCATTCTTCCTGACCTGACTCACAGGAAGGCTTGCAAGTAAATAGAGCCATTTACAACCAATTGTCCTAGTTGATGGGAGCCATCAAGATTCCAAACCCCCATTAATAGCCCACACTTTGCATAATTACAATAGGACCTCAGAGTTATATTTCATATTTCTAGTCTCAGATGCAAGAATTATATATTTATACGAATAGGATGAACACACTCAATAGATTGTAAGCTTTGTAACGATACCTTACAAGAGGCTTTTTGCATGAAGCATATTCCAGTTACATTATATTTACACTCATTAGCATATTTTCTTAAAATCATATGACGTGCAACATCACAGACATGTCAAAGGTCATACAGGTAGTCAATAACAGGGCCAGTCACAGCTGTACTCCAGCCGTAGGAATTACGATACCTACAGACAGATTTCACGATCATGACAGAAAGGGGCCATGACCAGGACACACTGCAGTGCAGGGTCCAAGTGAAGGAGCTGCGGAATGCCAACCACAAGGTGCGGGAGGCAAACTGCCACTCTGGTGCTGTGCTCACGAGCTGCTGGTTCTGCAAAGAGCTGGACGTGACACTCAGTGGTGATCCCACCTCCACTGCGAAGACCACTGCGGATACTTCAGTGGCTCGTGTGCCAGTTGAGAGTAGACCGAGCCAGGAGGAGGAAATCTCGGACGAGGATGTGGAAGGGAAGGGGACCCAGAGGCAGAGGATGACTCAGAGGTCAGAGATGCAAGCAGCCAAGAGCTCTTTTCTACCCCGGAGGAGGCTAACCAGTCACAGTTGTCGGATCTTCGTTAAGCACAAACAGGAGAGGAGGCCCCTGGTAAGTGGATTTCATTTTGGGAATTGCTGAGGTGAGTTGTTGGGGGCAGGAGGGTTGTAGAAAGCAGGCTTGTGTCTGTATGATGTGCGTACCACCACATGCCTAGTCTGAGCAATGGAATAGGCTGTTGATTGACTCCCTCACTTCACAGGAAGCTGCCTCAGAGATCTCCACAAAACTCTCATGGAGATACTGGTCAATCTGCCTCCACAGGCTCCTAGGCAGAGCTGCTTTGTTTCTTGCCCCATTAATGGTAACTTTCCCGCGCCACTGTGTGGTCATGGGGGCTGGGGGGAGAAGAGAAGAACCATTGCTGCACACAGGCAAGCCACATATGGGCCAGGGAGGAAGCCGCAGTCTTGGAGAAGACCCTCCCTTGATTCCCTGCTCACCCTCAGCAGCGAGATATCTTCCATAATGATCACATTCTGTGGAAAATGTGGAGACAGGAATGATCATCAGGCCTCCCCTACAGTGTTGGCTCTCCCCAAGAGCCACGTGCAGTGTACACAGTATGGTCCAGGAATACAGATTTACCCTGCCCCTGTGGCTATTCACCATTTTGGGGGTCTTGTGGCTCAGGTGTGCTTGCCTGGGGTCAGCCAGTTAGTGACAGGTATGTGAGTACTAGCTGTGTTTTAAGTCATTGAATCAGTGGTCTGTGCGTTGCAAACAATATTGCTTCTGTAAAGTGTTGCATTTAAACTTCACATAGCTGACCGTGGGAGCACAGTCTCCCTCTTTGTTATTGCCAGCTGAACGGCTGCGCAGAATTAGAAAGCGGCCAAGAAGAACTGAAGAGGACTTTCTGCGTGATGTCAGGATGCACTCTGCTGCCGAGAAACAGGAATTGAAAGAGTGGCAGGACAGCAAGAAGGACCGAAAAGAGAATGCAGCGCACCAGAATGAAGCTACAGAGTAGCTATTAAGTTATGGAGCGCCAAGTGGACACGCTCCAGGTGATATTTGCACTGCAAACCAAGCAGCTCCGCACCCACCTTCCCCTGTAGCTGCTGTTGCAAAAAACTTTCCCATTCTCCCCCCAGACACCACCAACACACTCTTATCAACCTCCTGGCTCCAGTCTGTACCCACAACATTCCATTCCTCCCCCGTCAGTCCAGCACTGTGGATTCTCAGTACCCACTGTACTCAATACCCATTTCTCTGCAGTTTGGCCCTGCTGACGTACAGTACCTGCTGCATTGTACTCCAAAAGGAGAAGGTTGGATATGATCCCTGAACATACACAAATCTTTAGCATACTGGGACCCCTCCTCCTCCTCAGACCTTCCCTTCCCTCCCCTCATCACCCTCAGTGCTGATGTGGTTTTTTTGTTTGACTCTCTCCTCTGGCTGTTGTTTTTTAATAAAGCAATTGTGTTGCTTTAAAATCACTCTTTATTCTATTAATTGAAAGCCAGCAGAGCCCTGCAAAGCAACTGACGGTTATGTTAAACCTTCATATTGCATCGTCTGCACCAATCACAATCACCTCCTAGCACTACAAGCACTGCACTTCAGCGGATAGCAACAAATATTAGTGTCTTTCAACTTCAGATTGCTGCCTGAAGGCATCCCTGATCCTTATGGCCCCACGCTGCGCCCCTCTAATAGCCCTGGTCTCTGGCTGTTCAAACTCAGCCTCCAGGTACTGAGCCTCACTGGTCCAGCCCTGAGTGAAGCTTTTACCCTTCCCTTCACAAATATTATGGAGCATACAGCACACGGCTATAAGCATTGGAATATTGTCATTGGCCAGGTCCAGCTTCCCACAGAGGTAGCACCAGCAGGCCTTTAAACAGGCAACTGCACACGATAGTCATTCTGCACTTGCTCAGCCTGTTGTTGAACCGCTCCTTGCTTCAGTCAAGTTGCCTCGTGTATGGCTTCATAAGCCATGGCATTAAGGGGTAGGCAGGATCTCCCAGGATCACAATGGGCATTTCAACTTCCTCTATGATCTTCTGGTCCAGGAAGCTTCCTGAACAGGCCACTGTTCCGAAAGATGCATGCATCATGCACCTTTCCAGACCAACCTGCATTAATGTCTGAAAAGCCCACAATGATCCACAAGCACCTGGAGAACCACTGAGCAATACCCCTTCTGATTAACATACTCAGTGGCTAGGTGGTCTGGTGCCAGAATTGGAATATGCATACCATCTATCGTCCCTCCACAGTTAGGGAAGTCCATTTGTGCAAAGCCATCCACAATGTCACTCATGTTGCCCAGAGTCACAGTCTTTTGGAGCAGGATGCGATTAATGGCCCTGCACACTTCCATCAACACGAGTCCAATGGTCGACTTTCCCATTCTGAACTGGTTAGCAACCAATCAGTAGCAGTCTGGAGTAGCCAGCTTCCACAGTTCAATTGCCACACGCTTCTCCAACAGCAGGGCAGCTCTCATTCTAGTGTCCTTGCACCACGGGGTTGGGGCAAGCTCATCACACAGTCCCATGAATGTGGCTTTCCTCATCCGAAAGTTCTGCAGCCACTGCTAGTCATCCCAGACATGCACCATGATGCGATTCCCACCACTCAGTGTTTGCTTCCCAAGTCCAAAAGTTGTGTGCTACTGTGGTCAGCACCTCTGTGAATGCCACAAGCAATCTCGTGTCGTAGCTACTATGCGTGGCGAGTTCAACATCGCACTCCTCTTGACTTTGTACAGTAGTTTAGGGAATAACTCCACTGCCACTTGTGACGTGCTGCTCAGAGCGAGCAGCATACTGGTCAACAATTCGGGATCCATTCCTGCAGACCGAAGAGGCAGAGTGCTGTACACAAACCATTGAAAGATGGTGCCAAATGCAGACGGAAGCACAGGGATTGCTGGGATGCGAAGCAATGCATCATGGGGCATTGGGACAGGACCCAGGATGCCCCATGACCCCCCCCCCCCGTCTTCCCACAACTCTTAGCGGCAGAAGAAGAAGAGATACTCTGTGGGATAGCTGCCCAGAGTGCACCGCTCTGAATATCACTGCAAGTGTGAACGCACTATTGTGCGGGCACCTGATGAAGGGAAATCGCTGTTGTGGGTTCACACTATGCTCTCCGAGCAGCGCTGTAACTCCCGTCACTGTAACTCTGCAAGCTTAGACATGCCCTTAGATTTCAGCCTACTTCTGACAACACCCCAGACACATCCCAACCTGGTGTTAGAACAACTAGTATCACAGAGGGTCCAGGTCTCCCAATTGCCATGGACAACATTCCTCACAGGTTATCATGGAATACTGCTGACACACTTGGAAGGTCTAGTGTCAGCTGCAGCATAAATCAGTCCTCAAATGTTTGTTATGGACAACTGCATATTTACATACAGAGCTCTCCTTTAAAGGTGCTCCACAAGACTCTTTTGATCCTGTTGTTCAATGTCTATTAAAGCCACCAGAAGAGATGATGGACCCAAACCCATTAACAAGCCAACACTACTCAGCTCCACATCTTCTTTATGGCAAATGCAGACAGTACCATTTGCCAAGAGTCCCAGTACCCACGTGAGAACAATGCTTGGATTAAAAGTAGATGAATGAAGGTAAGTCTAGGTAACAAAACCAAGTTAGTGGAAGAGAAAAATATGAAGAAATTAACACCATTCCTTCAATAGGTGGAGACGTAATCAGTTCTCTGTCAAGATGCTATGCAAATTAGGGGTCCTCTGAACTCCTTACTGTACCTGGATACCATATCTAGCAGTGGTTTCCCCACATGTACACTCTCCTAAAGTTGACTATCCTCCTTATGGATGAATTACCCAGCCATGCTGATCCATGAATTCATCGCCTACAGACTGGATCACCAGAACAGGAAGTTAAAGCAAGGTCCCTAAAAAAATTTCCAGCATGTTGAGAAGGAACGGTTTGCAGCACTCTGCGTTGCTTTGTAGGCAAACATATCATCTCGATACTCTATGAAACTACGCTTGTTACATTTGATAATGGAACATCTTTTTGACATAAATTTCCCCATAATAAAAATAATACCCAGATTAGACAGAAAATGCAAGAAAATCAGCAGAGAGGGTATGTTCTGTCTAATACTTATTTGCAGAAATTAGGAGAGAACCAATGATCTAGTACCTATAGTTTGGTTTTTTTGCAAAAAAAATTCAGATATCATGGGGATTGTCCATTACACATTTAGTCCTCCACAATTATGCAAGACTTAAATTATTACTTTTCAACCATAGGTAGGCTGCATTCTGTTGCCTTGGAGTTATGGGATACTCATGGCCAAGGTTTTCAGGAAGAAGCTAGTGATTTTGGGTGCCCAAATTGAGACACCTAGAAGGGGCATGGTTTTCAGAAAGTGCCGAGCACAACCTCTGGGAAGAGAAAAAAAAAAAATAGATAAGCCAAGCTCTTTTAAGGTCTCAGTTTGTGTGCCCACAAATCACTGACCTCTTTTTTGATAATCTCAGCCATATACATGTGCCAAATAAGTTGAAGTCACTCAACCAAACGGGTTAAAGTCTGAAAACCTGCAAAGCCCTAACAAACCTAAGCTAGTGACTGGAAAAAGCTCCTCTATAAAGGTCTACATTTATAGAATATAGATGTCATACAAAGAGACCTTTATATCTGATGCCTGTATCGCATACTTGACTCCTGCTCGATGATATAAATCTATCCTTTCACTAGTCTTCTAGCTGGGGCTTCAAATCAGCCTTAGTGCCTACAAAAGAAGGAAGAAAGTAGTAAACCAGGAAGGAAAGATAAAAAGCAAAGAAATAACAGACTAAAAGTAAAATAGCCGTACAACTGAAGAAAATTCTCAAGGAGAACTGAGAAGAGACATGTACAAGTCAACCACCATTTTACACAACACAGGCCAGATCCTCTGTCTCATTCTGCCTACTTCAGCAGAAACAGCGGATTGGCTCTGCAGAGGATTTCCCACAGCTTGTGGGGGTTGCCAGAAGGCAAAGAACCCTGAAGTGGGGACATGGCCAAAGGAGAAGGGGTATGGCCTTTGAATTCCACCACTTCCTGACTGCTGTAATGGCTGCATGGGGACCATTACCAGTCTGCAAAATGCTGAGCAGTCCTAAAGCTGCTCTAAATTGAGCCTCAATTGGACAAGTGCCCATAGGTCTCCGAACTGGGAAATCTCAAGTAAGGGTGACTTAAAGCCCCATATTTCTGAACTGTACTGGACCACAGAAGAGACCTGGGCCCTCATGTGATTTAAAAGCCACCAAGAAAGGACTTCCATTTTTCATTTTCTACAGAAGCATAACCTTTTGTTTTCACCATCATTTTCTATTTTATGTGCATGTTAACAATCTGGTTTTTTATTTTAAAATTTTTTAAACAATTATTTAAGGGAGTTGTTAATTATAATATCCAAATTCATTTTAAAATACCATACTAAACTTAAGGCTGTGTCCTGATATTCCTGGAAGTACCGCATTCCCATGTTGAGACTTCTGGCAACAATGCTACAAAGCTGTGATTCACTATAAATGTATCTATATTCAGGTCCATTTCTACTTAAAGTAAAAACCCAAATCATCTGCCACAGCAAGTTTGGAAATTAATAATTTAATATGAACAACTTCACTGTTTATGTTGTGGTTAATAGTCAAAAAATGAAGATTAAGCATATACACGAAAATAAATACTGAGTGAAACTTAACTTTGACTGTTTATTTTAATCAGATGACGACCAGTTAGGACATTTGCAATCTGAATGAAACTAACCAGAACAGAAAATGGAAACTGAGCAACATCTTATTGACTGTTACTTTTAAGCAGTACTCATGCTGTTTATTATACATAGAAACAGACAAAACACTTACCTGATTAATAGCAAAAGAAATGCTGTCATAAACATCCTGCTGTGTGTATACACTGCAACTATAATCATCTTCATCAGCTCCCGAGTAGCCTTTCAGAAACAGATGCTTAAAGGCAATAGTGTTCTCCTCTTTGAAGGAAACCACTAACTGGTTACTCAAACCAAAAAGAATAAGCTAAAACAAATTAAAAAGTCAAGTCAGAATACAATGCCATCATTAACATACTAATGATAGTAACAGTGATTAACATCTTTAAGTTATAATTAGCACAAATTGGAAAGTAAGAAGTTTCTGTATTGTGTCAGTACCAGACTCCTTTAAAAAAAAAAAAAAAGCAAGTTAACATTACAATTAGGGCTGTTGTATGATTAAAAAAACTGTGCAATTAATCGCACTGTTAAACAATAATTGAATACCATTTATTTAAATATTTTTGGATTTTTCTACATTTTCAAATATATTGATTTCAATTACAACACAGAATACAAAGTGTACAGTGCTCACTTTATATTTATTTTTGATTACAAGTATTTGCACTGTAAAAAATATAGGATTTTTCAATTCACCTCATACAAGTACTGTAGTGCAATGTCTTTGTCATGAAAGTTGACCTTACAAATGTAGAATTGTGTACAAAAAAAACTGCATTCAAAAATAAAACAATATAAAATTCTAGAGCCTGCAAGTCCACTCAGTCCTACTTCTTGTTCAGCCAATCGCTCAGACAAACAAGTTTGTTTACATTTGCAGGAGATAATGCTGCCCCACTTCTTGTTTACAATGCTAACTGAAAGTGAGAACAGGCATTTGCATAGTACTGTTGTAGCTGGCGTTGCAAGGTATTTATGTGCCAGATGTGCTAAAGATTCATATATCCCTTCATGCTTCAACCACCATTCCAGGGAACATGCGTTCATGCTGATGAGGAGTTCTGCTCAATAACAATCCAAAGCAGTGTTGACTGACACATGTTCATTTTCATCTTCTGATTCAGATGCCACTAGCAGAAGGTTGATTTTCTTTTTTGGCGGTTTGGGTTCTATAGTTTCCATATCAGAGTGTTGCTCTTTTAAAACTTCTGAAAGTATGCTCCACACCTTGTCCCTCTCAGATTTTGGAAGGCACTTCAGATTCTTAAACCTTGGGACAAGTGCTGTAGAAATCTCACATTGCTATCTTCTTTGTGTTTTGTGAAATCTGCCGTGAAAAAGTATTCTTAAAATGAACAACATGTGCTGGGTCATCATCCAAGACTGCTATAACATGAAATATATGGCAGAATGCCAGTAAAACAGACCAGGGGACATACAATTCTCCCCCAAGGAGTTCAGTCACAAATTTAAATAACGCGTTATTTTTTAAATGAGCGTCATCAGCATGGAAGCATGTCCTTTTGAATGGTGGCTGACACATGAAGGGGCATACGAATATTTAGCATATCTGGCATGTAAATACCTTGCAATGCCAGCTACAAAAGTGCCAAGCAAATCTTTGTTCTCACTTTCTGTTGACATTGAAAATAAGAAGAGGGCAGAATTATTTCCTGTAAATGTAAACAGACTTGTTTGTCTTAGCGATTGGCTGAACTAGAAGTAGGACTGAGTGGACAGGTAGGCTCTGAAGTTTTACATTGTTTTGTTTTTGAGTGCAGTTATGTAACAGCAACAAAAATCTACATTTGTAAGTTGTACTTTCATGACAAAGAGATTGCACTACAGTACTTGTACGACGTGAACTGAAAAATACTATTTCTTTTGTTTATCATTTTTACAGTGCAATAATAATTTGTAATAAAAAATTATACAAACTTTGATTTCAATTTCAACACAGAATACGATATATATGAAAATGTAGAAAAACATCCAAAATATTTAATAAATAAATTTCTATTGGCATTCTATTGTTTAACAGTGCAATTAATCACAATTTTTTTTATTTATCGTGTGAGTAACTGCGATTAATTGACAGCCCTAATTACAATATAAGATCACAAAAGAATAGTAAAGGGTCTCTTTTGCCAAAGCCTGGAAAACAAAATCCCACTTTGCATAAGCTGATGCAAGCTGAAAACAAGGGAATGAAAAATACCATTTACTTCACTGACAGGCATGCCATGAAATACTGAAACTCTTACTACTTTATTTTGGAGCTTAGCCACTTAGTGCATAATCATCAAGTATAGCCCAGGAGATACATTTTCACTTCTGTTAACTATGTGCACAGTAATTTTATTCATAGTGCAAGTGTTTGAAACTATTTGAATCAGCAAAGCTAAGTTTTCTATGGAAAATCCAAAAGCAAGTCATTCACCTCATGCCCTCCCTGAGTAGGAGATAAGTCATTCAAATCTGAGAAATCACTCTGAATTTGAAGAGCTTTGATGATTAAAAGTACAATTATAGTGAACAAAGTTGACTACAAACAACATAATGTGGTTTCAAGTTTATCACACAAACACTTCCTTATGAAATCTACTTAGTTTTTTTTTTTTTTTCTAACTCACCCTGAGATCGGAATGTCAAAAAAAAAAATGTGTTAGTCTCTAAGGTGCCACAAGTACTCCTTTTCTTTGTGTTCTTTCTGTCACTTTTATCGCCAGTAATAAGGTTTCTGTAATTAGAATTTAGCTGACAGTTTTGTTGATGATGTAGGAGACAGAATAGAATCCAGTCCACTAATCCATAGCAATGCAGAGCCTTTATAGAGAACAGTATTTTTAAAAAATTGTTTTAGTCTGTAATGTAAGAAGATAAGAATCTGAATACACATGGGGACAGAGCTATTGATCAAAAACTTGCTATTTTTACTGAGCCAGTTTCCTATCACCACACTTTAACCCCCTTTTTAAAAAAAATTTTCATAAGAAAAATGTAAGTGGTTTACTCCACATATATTTTGGTATGAAAGAAGAACAGTGTAAGGTAATTGGAATCTCACAGTGGAAGAGCAGAAAAAGCAGAGAGCAAAGGAAGGAACCCAGAGCTTGAAAAATAAACTCTCTTACTTGTTAGTGGCAAATATGAAGTGTTTGGACACATCTGTTTCTTCATAATCTAACCTTTCACCGAAGAAAAAGAGTACTATCCTAGCCTGAAGACAGAACTGCATTAAGGAGGCTGTCTTCCTGAGTCTGCAGACAGCTCTCGTTTGTCTGCTCCCGAGCACTGCACCAGAATGAAACAAAACTATTCAGAACCCCATGGGCATCATTGAAAGTGACAAAAAATGAAGTTAATTTTATAAAGATGCTCCTTGGGGAAGCTATAATTAGCAGCAGAGTCAGGTGCTGAAGTTGTTCATAGAGATTTATGTAGACTAGCAGAGATTCCCCATATCCCTTCCATAAGTCAAAGGAAAATACGTAACTAGACCCTCTGAACAGAGATCCCAAGTGATAGGAATCCTAGCACTCTCCCCAAACACAACAGTAAGGGTGTAAGGGACCCAGTGTCCCACTAGAACATTGTCTCTTCCTCCCTCCCTAATTTTCATCTTAGCCTCTGATTAAAAGGTTTAGTTTTTTGGCTAGCCATGTATAATTTTTCAAGATCTGCAAGAAACCAACCAAATGAGGGAGAGGAGAGAGAGAGAGAGAGAGAACACAAAAAAATCCCCACTAAAAGGTAAGCAAGCCCCTATTCTTGTTCCTAGCATTAACAGTATATGAAATCTGAATTACTGTCTGAGAGCCTCTCTTTAAATATAAAAATAAAAACTATTTATTTTTTCTCCAGCAAGTACTTTCTGGTCTCTCCTAGATGGTAACTAGTTAGCTCTGGGCTAAATGAGTACACAAAGCAATGCTATTCACAGTGAACTATTTGTGTAATGTGGCAGGTTGCAGCCAGGATGACCGGAACAGGGATTCCAGGTCATCAGTGCCTGGTTATATCCACACAGCCTTTAGAACAAGTGCTGAATTCTGGCCAAAAAGTTTGCAAGGTTCTTCAGGGGATTTAGCAGTTCTACTCAGATGCTCTTTGGATTGCAAAGTTGTTAACATAAGTTCTATGAATGAATTCATGGCAATGTTTAGCCAATATCAGTATCATTAGAGCCTTTCCCCAGAGTATGGAAAGGAAAGGAAAGGGCTGTCAGTCTTGATTTGGAAAGCATGTGGAATCATTAGGGAGCCCTAACACAACTTTGTACTAAAATATACTTCTGCAATCCAGCAGAGAAAGGACAAATTGTCTTCACCTTACCATACGGAAAAAGCCACACCAATTAACAGGCTTAACATACTGAAACTCAGTGGTTTATCTTCAGTGTCAGACAGCTAATGATAGGGACAATCCTGTAAGAATAAGCATGAAGTACACCAAAGTCACCCCTAAGGAGCTTGGCCTCATTCCAAAACACAAGGATGGTCATTAGGACCTGCCCATATGCCTGCTACAAGTGTGCAAGACCGCCCCCTTTAAGTAGCAATGTACTTCCCTTCAGTGATTCTGTTGCTTCCTCGTCCTGGCTACCCAATCAGCTGCTGAAGATCGACCAGTAGTGACAGACTTCACTGCACCGCTGAAAGGTGCCAAAAAAACGCAGGTACCTGAACTGGCTGGTGGCATCAGAAAGCAAAGCAGCACTGTATCTCTTCTGCCCCAAGAGAGTCAGGCTCAACATTCAGACCAAGCAGAGGAGAGATTGGGACAGCAAGCATGGCAATCCAGAAGTTTAATCGCCAGCACAGGCACTAATGCTTGTGGGTTAGGATGGACTTTGAGTGGTGGTGAAGGATATGGGATGGGTTAGGATGGGCTTTGAAGTGGTGTGTTGCCTCATTCCGCTCATGATTAAGCCCCTGTGTATAAGCGATAGATGGTAGCGCGATAACCTGTGTCTCCCTGACCTGGGCAATGGGAAAAGGCTTTCACTAACAGCTCAGTAGAATCAAGCAAGACAATATTACCTCTTAGCTTGTGATAATATTCTGAAAGAAACCCTGATGGAATTGGTATCCTCATGGCTGTGCCCATACTAGTCTTCCCCACTCCATCTCACCCAAAGCAGCCCTACCCACTGTTCTCAACAGCAGCGAAACTCCACTAGCAATTGTGGGAACACTACTGTATACAGGACTTCAGTTACCAGTGTCATTTGAGTCAGTCTTGTCTAGACAGCGTAATAGTTAGAATGCCAACCATTGCCTGGAGCTCGGTCTACGTTAGTACTTCCTCTGCTGCTACTCCTGCACTGATGTTCGCAATGGTGGAGATTTTTTTTTTTTTTTTAAATATAAAAGAAAGGCTGAGATCACCCTTTCTGGCTAGAAGGGGGTCTGGAGGATATTAGCCAGGAGGTAATATCTGAAGGTATTGCTTGATTCCGGCAGGTCTGTTAATTTCAAACATTGACCCATGCAGCTCAGTGTACGTTTCAGTGCTATATATTAAATGCCACTTTGTTAAATCTCACACTTGAGATTCCTATATTTTAGAGATCAAAACAAATTGCTGATTGGACTCTGTATCCAAATTAATGCACTGTCTGTAATCCATCACTTGAGCAGAGAAAGTGGCTCAGGATTTTAACTGCCTAGTCAACAATCTGCTCTTGCCAATTAGAAAAGCATTTGCAAATACAAACCAAACATTCAGAGTTACCGGTTACATTAATAATGCAGGCTCTGCAGTTGCTGGATTGGAACTCTGATAACAACAACAATACATTGGCCTCAGGATATGGGGTGGGGGGGTGGGGGTTACGTGCAGTGAAGAGCAGAAGGCACAAAGAGCATTGGCAGTGCTGTGGCATAAAGCCAAACAATTCAAAACCATATGATCCAAAATGAGGTGCTTGATTTAGGGAAAAAAATTGTTTTGAAACAAACGTCTTTGGCAGTATCTGACCTTCTATTTCACTGTTAACCCCTCACTGGGAAATTGCTCCAGTTAGCACCAAGGTGGTGACCAAAGAACATTTAGGAGTTTAGTTTATATTATCGTTTCCTCCCACCACATCCACTCCTGTTCCTTTAAGAGCGTTCTTTCCTCACCTCTGATCTTGAATTTTTTTCCAAGAAGGAAGTTTAGATAGTTAAAGAGTAACCAATGGAAGCAACACTCCAAGACCATTGATTTTCTGCTCCACCTACGTGTGGTTTTTTTTGTAAGAACGTAAAAAATATATATATATGTATTACCTGTGTGGTAACCATAACTATCTTTAGAATCTGCAAACCCAGTTTCCAAGGGATTTGACGTCTGGCTCTGTATTTTTCACATGGGTTCATGAAGTAAAACTTCAAATCCTCCTTTAAAGCATCCTCTTCTAGATCTGAATCTGGTTGAGCCATCATACGTCTGCCATAAATAATATGTTAATTAGAAACCCACAGAATGTCTTGGCAGAAACTTTACATATATTACAGATTCATCTCACAGATCTCTGTTTGACTTAGAGGTTTGTACAAACTGGAACGAAGTTTTTAATAGTAAAATGGAAGAGACATTGTCTAGTAGTTACCAATTCTATTTCATCACACTACGCTATCCCAACTGCACATCTCAACACAGCATTTAAATGACTATTCTCCAAATACCTACCTCCACCCAATAAAATGAGTTTCCATTCACTATACAGATTAGTAAATGGTTTTTAAAAAATTTCATTAAATCTAAACATTTTGAAGCATTTTGTTTACATAAACCACGATCTTCCTTTGACCTTTAAAACCCTATAGAAAAGTACTCAGAGACCAAAGGTCTAGGCTTTGAAGCACACAGACAAAGCAGCATGGAAAAACCTGCACTTTCACTTCCTGTGCATAAATATATTTTTAGTTTACAGGCCCAACAGTTAGGCACTTTTTACGAGCACTAAATTCACTGTAAAAACCAAACGTCTCCAAACACACCAAAACATCATGTTTTAAGTATAAACAAACAAGATGTACACATTTGGTGTCATATTTACTGATAGAGTGAAAAAAAAAATGAGAAATTTTTCTTTCCCCTTCTCTTCTCCCTTCTCACCTTTATTTCAAATGCAGCAAGTGCTGACTTCCTGTTCAAGTCTTAAAGATCTGGACTCAACTTGTACATTTTTTTTTCCGAATTAAAGGCAATTTCATTTGCCAGTACAAAAAAGTAACATGTTCTCTTGCTCCCATTAGACTTTCAGGAAAATATTTCCAATATCCAAAATTATATATTAGGATAGCAGTTTCCCAGTCTTGGTTAACACTTGAAAATACATATTTAACGTTTTCAAACATGCATTCATTCATATCTGATCTCCGTTTGACCTGGTCTATATGCAATGTATAGTGTACTTACGGTTCTGAATTCTATAACGTACTGCATGTTGCATGAAGCATACCCCCACAAAACTCATGTGATTTCCAGAACCAACCCTCTTCTCAAAAAAAACCCAAGAGATAGTGTATAAGTAATTTTCAAGACTAGAAGAGCAGTACAGTACCACTCCCAGGTAAGCAAGTAAAAATAGATCTTATCACTGAAGCCCAAAGGTTAGGTTTATTACACAGAGTCTGCTTTTATGGTTCAATTTAAAAAAAAGGGGGGGGGGAAGGAGTTCAGTCCAGTAGAATTACAAAGATACTAAGAGACCTTCAGAAAAATCAGGGGTGGGGGGAGGGAATCAGAAAAAGTAATTTTAAAGTTTCCCTAAGAAAAACAAGGCACCAAGCTGGGCTAGTTTTAACCATGTTAGGAAAGTGGTTAGAGGGAAATCAACATGAAAACACACATTTCGGCCTGAAAAATGTATACCTAACGTAGTTACCAGCAACACTTAAAGATTGCTTTCAGATATCATAATTAGCACACAAAAAATTTGTTTTTTCAGTTTGCATCCTTTGGGCATTTGACAGCACTCTGTGTCTAGTCAGATACTGAAAAGAGCTTTATAAACATCAACAAGGTTTTTTTAAATGAATATTTCTTTAAAACATCAGGACCTACTATTTGGAGAGAGGTTCTTTTTTTGTTTTATATTCACCCGTCTAAAAAAAAAAGCAAGTTAATTAATAATAGCACTTCCACTCTTTTGTAGCCCTTTCCAGCCAATAAACCTTAGCCCTAATTACCACAGATTTTTACTGATACCATCAACTTCCCTTATCAATCGTCTTCATTTTCTAACTGCTGGTTTGTAAGGTTAAGGAAAACAACAAGGAAGTCTTTGAAACATATGAAGCCTATGGAACATATGAAATCCTATCAGTGGCACTGGTCGAATACTAGATAAAGATGGTAAAATTGTCTATCACGAGGAAGAAAAGGCAGACATATTCAATACACATTTCTATTCTGTATTTTGAAAGAAGCAGGATGAAGTATTCATATTTTACAGTGTTAGTCAAATACTTACTAAGGAGGATGTTACACAGCAGCTGTTATAATTACATATTTTTAAATGTTCAGCATTAAAAGAATTGGTCAAGGAGCTAATCTCATACCAATATTAGGTATGAGAACAAAGAAAATATTGGAAAGACAGATACAGAATGCAATTAATAAAGAATTACATAATTTTTTTAAGATCACAAATTTGGTTGATAAAAAGGTAGCCATGTTGACATAACAGATTTCTGTAAGGCATTTGACTTAGTCCTGCATGATGACTGATTAAAAAAAAAAAGTTAGCACTATGCAAATATCAGTGAAGAGGGTGCTTCCAGAGGGATCCCTATTCTTAGCCAAATATTATCCAATATCTTTATCAATTACTTTGGAGACAACATTAAATCATTGCTGGTGAAGTGTGTATATGACACAAAACTTGATAGAGTAGTAAATAATGATGGGGACAGCTCAGATATATAGATTGGCCTCAATCCCTTGCTAAGGTGGTCTCATTTGAACGACATGCATTTTAATACAGCCAAAATCAAGGTCATATAGATACAAAGAGATTTTGCCCAAAGTCTCACAGGTAATTCTGTCCCAGTCAGGAATAAAACGCATTTTCTAATCTTATGCTTCAACATGACTGTCCTCTTGTTATTAAATACTGCCATGCTAAGGTGGTCTGTGCTTAATGACTTTAACACATACACCAATCTAGCACAAATGGATTTGTCTACATTACAAAATTTTATCATGTTCAAACACAATTATGAAGAATTTAGATAAACGTACAGGATGATAACCATAATAATAGTGATGACACCTAGCTCTTATATAGCATTGTTCATCAGTAGATCGCAAAGCGCTACACAGAGAAATTGACACACACAGAGGTGAAGTGTCCATGACTGACAGGTTAGCACAGCCCAGGTTAAATCATGTTCAGTGTCAGCCATCTGTGATTAAATGCAGCTAGTCACTATTTGCCCTGATCTATAAGACCGCTCAGTCATAGTCACTGTTGTATCAAATAATTCAACTTTTCTCAGTGGTGTTTGACCATAACGTGTTATAGGGTAGACGAGGTCAGTGGGGACAGAGCTCTTGCAGCATCAATTGTGGCAGTCTGAGACCACCTTTGGCAGGATTCAAGCATGGTTTTCAGAAACAATTATAATAGGGTCTGTACTGGTGTTGCATAAACACAAGGAATGTTCCAACTTTTTTTTTTTATGTTAACTGGAAGTTTTAAAGACAGAGTGACAAATCCTAAGGAGGATGGGGCCTAAGCTTCTCGCAGTCTTAATTTCTGCAGTACAAAACGGAAGTGCTTTGAGATATATTGTTGCTCTTTAATTAGTTTGCTTTAATCCTCTCTCACAGTACATTTGCTTCTAAATAGTCAATAAACTGAACTACTAGGAACATCCTCCTGGAAGGGGAATTACTGGATCCAAAGGTCTCCATAGTTGTGCATTAGCAACACAGACAGAGGTGGCCACCTATCTCATGACTGAAAATATTACACTGAAAGAGCCAACGTGTTAGAGAAACCAGTGGTTTCTGCCAACTCCCACATAAGTGTTAACACAGCACCAGCTGGTCTCAGCCCCACATGAGAAGCTACTTTGAGCTGAAACCTGCAGCAGTACAGCCATGGGTGAGAGGCATGGGGATGAGCATGGATAGATGCAGTTTGTGGAAGGAAACAGATCCAATGGGCTCTAGTAGCAGCTGGGTAAAAGCTTTTGTTGTTGTGGTTGCTGTTCAGGTGCAATTCCTAGACCATTAAAAGCCCTTTGCATTGCCCCTAACTTTCGGTCTCCTCCACCATGGCAAATTTCAAATGCCTTGGGCTGCCCAGAGAAATGCAAGAGCATCTAACCAATTCCAGGGGGAACCTTGCCATCTGACAGTGAGGGCTTGATTCTGATCTCCCTTACACAGTTCTTATGACAGGTTTCAGAGTAGCAGCCGTGTTAGTCTGTATTCGCAAAAAGAAAAGGAGTACTTGTGGCACCTTAGAGACTAACAAATTTATTAGAGCATAAGCTTTCGTGAGCTGCAGCTCACGAAAGCTTATGCTCTAATAAATTTGTTAGTCTCTAAGGTGCCACAAGTACTCCTTTTCTTTTTACAGTTCTTATGCTGTTTCCAACTCCATGGACTTCAGTGGAATTACTCCTGATTTATATCAGTGCAAGTGAGAGAAAAGTCAGGTCCAGAGTCCTTCAAAGTGCCAAGTAAAATATATCCACCAGCACCCAAAAAAAATCCACTTTAAAAAAAAAAATTAAATTTCCTTACCCCTATTACTAGCAATACTTTCCGTTCCAAAAGTCTCGTTTCTCCTGTTTTCGGTTTCATTTACTAGTTGCATCATGCTCAGCTGGGGAGAGCAAAGCTTAGGACATTGCAAGGGACCCTCCCGCCCGCGCACAGGGGAGCAGCGTTATGATCAACAACATCCGCCCCGCTCAGGTTTGCTCCCCGAGTGCCAGGCATTGGTGGGGGGGGGGGGATTTTAAAACCCCAAACCTCCGAACTCTCACTGATGTAAAAGTCAAGTCAACCAGCTTGGGCAGCTTCAGGGGGAAGAGCGATGGGGAGGCTCCCCGAGGGCCCCTCAGTGGGGTGACCGGTCCCCAGCCCTCTGAAGAGCTGGGGTGTTTCCTAGCTCGCGCCAGTTACCCGACCCCCCCCGTTGCCACCGACGCGCCACGCTCCCAGGCAGCCCCCAGCTCACCTGGTCACCAGCGTCCGGCCCCTGGCCAAGTACCCCACCGACAGGTCCATGGCGCACGCCGGCCGCGGGGCCCCGCCGTGGCCACTGCTGCCCGGGGCGGCGCGCTGGCAGCGGGGCGCGGGACCCATGCAGCCGGGCAGGCGGGAAGCGGGCGAGCCGGGGCCGCCGAGCGAAGCCACCGCAGCCTGATCCGCGGTCACGTGGCGCCCCGGGCGAGCCCGGAACAGAGGATAACGGGGCGGAGGTGCCCGGCGCCGGCAGCCCTGGGCATTGGAAGGGCAGCCGGCGGGGTCGGGGCCGCGGAGCCGGAGCGTCCCCCCGCCGGCCTGGCTGCAGCGCTGACGCCCGCTCCTCCCGGCGGCAAGGCCGGGCGCGCCTCGGCTTTAAAGCAGGAGCTGGGGGCTCGCAGCGCGCTGCAGGCTTGGGAGGCGGCTGCCGTTGTTTCCCACGTGCTGCTCGCTTGCCCCTCAGACCTGCTGCCTGCCTGGGCCTTGGTTTCCGATCCCCCAGGTCGCCTTCCCCAGCCCCCCACCCCCGCGCTGCCCCTTCACCAGGCGCAAGTCCGCGCTGCCAGCGGCTGGTCTTCACGAGCACCTCAGTCAGTCAGAGCTGCTGGGGGGGGGGGGGGGCTTGGCTCCGCTGCAACAGGTCGGACCCACCCAGCGTGTTCCAGTCCCGCTAGCCTGGGGCCGCCAACGTGCTAGTCACAACAGTGCCACGTGGCAAGCAGGGGCTCAGAAGCCAAGTAGGTGCCCTGGCAGAGCACAGGGAGTAACCACACCTCCAGCCAACTCTCCTGCTACAGCCTACACAGAGCGATTGGATTAGCAGTTGGTAAATCAGGCTGCAGCTGGAGCCCGGCTCTGTCTCCAGGGGCAGCGCTCGCTGGCTAAGGTTATGTCTTCACTAGCAAATGGTGCAGCTAAACTGCTGTAGCACTTCTCTATAGACAGTCCTTACAGCAGCGGGAAGGGTTCTGCGGTAGGGTGACCAGATGTCCCGATTTTATAGGGACAGTCCCGATATTTGGGGCTTTTTCTTATATAGGTGCCAATTAACCCTCACCCCTGGCCTGATTTTTCACACTTACTAGCTGGTCACTCTGTTCTGCCGTCATAGTAGTTAATCCACCTCCCCAAGAGGTCATAGCTACATTGAGGTTAGAATTTTTCGGTTGACCTAGCGTTGTCGTGACCAAATACCTTTCTCAGGAGTGTGGATTTTTCACCCTCCTGAGCGATGTAGCTGGGTCAGCCTAGGGTGGCCAACTCTTCCAGATTGGCTGGGAATCTACAGGAATTGGCATTGATCTCCCAGTGACTACTGAAAGCAATCTGGGAGATTTTAGTAGGCCGCTAAAAGTCAGGTCAACGGCATAGCAGGGTTAAGGCAGACTCCCTACCTGCCCTGCCTCTGCATGGCTCTCAGAAGTGGCCGGCATATGCAGCTCCTAGGCACAGGTGTGGCTAGGGGATCTCTGCACACTTCCCCTGCCAAGAGCACCGACTCCTCAGCTCCCATTGGCCAGGAACCAGAGCAGCAGGGATGGTGCCTGCAAGCAGGGATGTAACCCACAAACCTCTTGAATGTGGTGTTCTATCCCATCTAGTGGCACTAAGACCAGTTAAAACAGGGGAGGGCAAACTACGGCTGTCAGGGCTTTGTCTGGCCCACAGGATTGCCAGCTCCATTGCACAGCGGGGCTAAAGCAGGCTCCCTGCCTGCCCTGGCCCCGTGCCGCTCCCGGAAGCAGCTGGCACCGCAGCCCCTGGGGAAGAGGGGGTCCAAGGGCTCCATGCACTGCCCTCGCCTGCAGGCACCATCCCCTTCAGCTCACTTTGGCCACTGACGAGGGCAGCATATGGCGGAGCTGCCTACGCCACCACCAGGAGCCACTGCCAGACATGCTGGCCACTTCTGGGAGCAATGCAGGGCCAGGGCAGGCCTGCCTTAGCCCTGCTGCGCACCGCTGCCACTCGAGGTAAGCAATGCCGGGCTGGAGCCCGCACCCTGCACCCCAACCCCCTGCCCTGAGCTCCTAACCCCCTACCTTGAGCCTCCTGCCACACCCCAACCCCCTGCCTCCACCAGCCCTACATTCATGGTCCTGCATACAATTTCCCCACCAGATATGGCCCTCAGGCCAAAAAGTTTGCCCACCCCTGAGTTAGAGAGAAAGAGATTAATGAGTTTGCTCTACAGCAGGGGTTTAATGAGTTTAAACTTAATGAGTTTGCTCTACAGCTTAATTGCACAGCAACCCCCTTCTGACAACAAAAATTACTACAAGACCCCAGGAGGGGGGACCGAAGCCTGAGCCTGCTCAAGCCTCACCACCCCGGGCCAGGGAGCCAAAGCTGAACCTCAAGGACATCAGCCCTGGGGAAGGGAGATTGTAACCTGAGTCCTCCCCAGAGCTGAAGCCAAGGCCTGAGCCCTGCCACCCAGGGCTGAAGCCCTTGGGCTTTGGCCCCAGGCAGTAGGGCTCAGTCTTCGGCTTCAGCCCTGCCAACCCCATTAAAATGGGATTGTGACCCACTTTGGGGTCCTGACCCACAGTTTGAGAACTGCTGCTCTACAGCCTTAGTTAAGAGCCACATGGCTTTTAGCTCATGCAGTAGAGGCTCATGCACTAAGCTCCAGAGACTACAGGTTCAATCCCGCTCACCAATGACTGGGATCTGTTGGTGTTACAAGTGGGGGCTCATCTGGGATTGCAGCTGGGAAGTCTCTGAAGCTCAGGACGCACTTCCTCGGCTAGGGGAAGTATGTAACCCATGCACTTCCTAGGAGTGGTGTTCTGTCCCATCTAGTGGCACTGAGACCACTTAGAGAGATTAATGAGTTTGCTATACAGCCTTAGCTAAGAGCCATACAGGCTCATACGCTAAACTCCAGAGGCCCCAGGTTCGATCCCATCTGCAAATAGGATGACTGGGGTCTGTCGGCGTTACGGGGGCAGCACACGAAGCCACTTGGCTGCCCCTGAACCTAGGAGCTAGTGGGACACGTTGGTTGCTTCTGGGAGCTGCCCAAGGTAAGTGCCGCCTGGCTGGAGCCTGCACCTCAGCCCCCTGCCTGAGCACCCTCCCGGAACCCACATCCCTGCACTCCAACCCCTAGGCCCCCCCACCCAAACTCCCTCACAGAGCCTGTACCCTGAACCCCCTCCTGCACTCCAAACCCTTCATTTCTGGCCCCACCCTGGAGCCCTCACTCCTCCCATACCACAATCCCTTGCCCCAGCCTGGTGAAAGTGAGTGTGTGTGGGGGAGAGCAAGCGATGGAGGGAGTGGGGGTGGGGCAGGGACAGAGTAAGGCTTTGTGTGATTAGAAAGTTGGCAACCTAAGGTCAGCCTAACTTTTTAGTGTTGAGCTGGGCTAACTAGCTACAGTTTAGAGCCCCACTTACTTTGAGCTAGAAATTTGTGTGTGGCTAGGAGTCAGGTTTCTGGGAAAACCATGAGCTAATACTGTAATAAAGACAAATAGCTGGACTGCGAGCTCTTCGGGGCAGCAGCCATGTTTTGATCTGTGTTAGTGTAGCGCAGGGATGGGCAAACTTTTTGGCCTGAGGGCCATATCTGGGTATGGAAATTGTATGGCGGGCCATGAATGCTCATGAGGTTGGTGTGCGGGAGGGGGTGAGGGCTCTGGCTGGGAGCGTGGGGCCAGAAATGAGTTCAGGGTGTGGGTGGGGGTTCCAGGCTGGGGCAGTGGGGGTTGGTGAGCTCTGGCTGGGGGGTGCAGGCTCTGGGGTGGGGCAAGGTGGAGGGGTTTGGAGTTCAGAAGGATGCTCCAGGCTGGGACTGAGGGGTTTGGAGAGTGGGAGGGGGATCAGGGCTGGGGCAGGCTCAGGGATACAGACTCTGGAGGGAGCTTACCTCATGCAGCTCTCACAAGCAGTGGCATGTCTCCTCCTCTGGCTCCTAGCCGGAGGCACAGCCAGGTGGCCACAATTCCCGGCCAATAGGAGCTATGGGGGTGGGGGTAGTGTGCAGAGGGGAGCCATCTGGCTGCCCCTATGCATAGGAGCCGGAGAGGGGACATGCCCCTGCTTCCGGAAGCTGTGTAGAGGGGCTCCCAACCCTGCTCCCTGACAGGAGCGGGGCAAGCCCCAGACCCTGCTCTCCAGCAGGAGCTTGAGGGCTGGATTAAAACGGCTGGAGGGCCGGACGTGGCCTGTAGTTTGCCCACCCTTGGTGTAGTGCCTAGCACTGGGAGGTGCTTATCCCTGAATGGAGGTCCTAGACTCTACTATGTCTAAATAAAGGCTGTATTAAAACAGGACCTTGAGGAGTCCTGTTAACTAACAGTGTTGCAGTCAGTGGAAAGGGTGATATGTGATAAGTAATGTAGGCAGGTAGTTGTGGATAACTGTGGTTCCATTATCATTTTGTTGGGTTCCATTAAACCCAACTGTTGTGCTTATTTAATATATTTCTTAACAGGATTCTAACTCAGGTCTAATCCCTCTTCTGCTATGATCTAAATGTTTAGCCACAGCAAGCTCAAAGTCTGATAGCTCAAAAATGAGCTTCTATACTAGAGAAAACTATTTCCTCTATTAGATTGAATGTATAATGGCTCATTGTTTAAACCAATAAGAACAACAGGATCCCAGTTTCTGGAACCTGGTTTGACTTTTTTCTTATTGACAGTTGTGAAGTCCAAGGCCCACTCTTTGTTATACCAAAGAAAATTCACAGATATTAAATCATAAATTTTTTTTGTCAAATTAAAGCAGGATTTAGGCAGATGCTACATGTTGTGTCCAAAAAAAAAAAAATATGCAGGTATCAAGCTTAGTTTTAGCAGCCAAAAGAGCTCTTTCTGGTTGAGACTGGAACAATTAAAATACTCAAAGTATTGTTCCCCTTGACTTCAAAGTCCCCTATGCTTTCAGTGGGAGAAGTTCAGGCCCAAGCTTTTTGAACATCTAAACATTACCTATCCTAAAAGTTGTTTTTTGATAAATCTTGAAAAAAATTTAAAGGAAAAAAGTGCAGATAGTATTTCCAATATATTTAATGAGTCCAGCAGCTAGAATAGTGCAAGCTCCATTAATTTTTATTTGATTATAGTTTTCTATTACAGTACTCTAAACACCACAAAACAGCTTATACAAATAACACAAAGGAAAAAAAAAGTGTCCACTTCAGTTTGTCCAGATTGAAGTTGACCAGCCACCAAGAAATAAGTAAATATTGATTACACAAAAACTTAGGCCAAGGGTGTGGGGAAGAGTAGAAAACAGACTTTCTGATGGGGCTAGGAGCAGGCCCTGCATTCCTTTTCAAATCTGAGTTTTTAAACTACTTCAGAAGGGGTCTAAGCTTATACCTCAGCTTTTTAAAGGAAACATTTAAGTGCACATACAGGCCCAGATCTTCAACCCTACCTAGGTCCCTAACTTGCATTGAAATCAACAAGATTTAGGCACCTAAATACCTCTAAGGATCTGGCCTCTAACCCTTCAGTTTAATATTTTCACACTGATTCCAGAGGGATGGAACTAAGTTTATTGTCCCCTCCATATTTTAAACTGAGTTGAGTTGTGGATAGAGGCAGAGAGCTTGGTAGGTAAAACTCTTAGAGGTTCCAGTGTAAAACAAAACATCTAGCTCACTCCTCCTGCAATCTCTGCTTCACTAAAGTCTTTGGGTAAGGATTAATAAACCCTGCCTCCTTTCAGGTAATTTTGATAATCATGATTTTGATTTTAATTGTGGAATAAAGTGTTCAACTTTTAGGCCGAGTGTTTTACGGGAGAGGTCGAGGCAGCTGCTAAAGAATTAAGACAGCTATACAGCACCTCCATACCAAAACCTAGAGGGTTCCCCTTTGCAAAGTTTATCCTACGGCGCTGTTCCCAGTTTTCATTGGGAGCTGTAAAATGGTGTCCGATTACTCCAAGCTGTAGGGTGGAACAGAGGATAGGATTAAAACTAGCTCATTTTGAATAGCTTTACAGAGTTTGATTAAGCCTCTTCTTACAGAGTTGTTAAAAGTTCTGTCCCTGCTGTATGGGGAGTGAGGCAACAATGTTAGCATGTAGAAAGAACAGGATAGAGAATATTGAGTTATGCCATTATGTAATTAGATAGTGTGCCTTCACCAGAGTCTGTTTTCAGTTCACCCTCTCTCAGAAGGGATGAGACCTTTAAAAAAAGGTAGAGACACAAGAGCCTAGACATAAAAAGGCTTCTACATAAAAGGGGAGGGGAGAGACTGAAGAAAAGAGTGGGACTATTTGGGGGAAGAGATAAATAAGGGAAGTCATAATTATACAAATAGCGGTATAGCAAAGAGGAAATTGGATTTTAATAAAGGAGAATTCAGTACTGAAAGTAAAAGGCAAAGTTACTACTAATTGAAGGAAACATTTCCTCTCAGTGAGTAGTTAACCAGCTGAATTTGTTATCACAGGACACCATTGGGACCAAACAGCCTAATAAGATCCCAGAAAAGAATGAGATATTTATACAGGTATGGACATCCATAACTTCATTAACAAAATAGACAAGGTACAAAGCTTTATGCTTCAGGGCACAGGTCAACCACTAACAGGAGATAGGAAGAAGCCTCACCTAGGGGACAGTTATGCCACTGCCAAGTCTTCCAGTGAAGCATATGTTATTGGCCACTGCCTGAGACAGGAAGTTGCAATATAACATCAAAGCAGTGATGCATCTATGGCAATGTCTATGTTCTTTCCTGGTTTAGACATGCCAGACATTATATAGTTAAGATTTTCTAACTAGAATTCAGTTTTGTGTAAGGCACAGGAAAGGTGTTTGAGTTGTTTCTACATTTGCTGTCTTTTAGTATGCATATCATCCAACTCCAGCTTTTTAGTCCAGTATTTCTTGTACTTAACAAGCATATTTGTTGCTCAA